>NW_025064974.1:0-19918 GCF_019112545.1 Guyanagaster necrorhizus
TTCGTTACGCTGTTGCGTATCAGACGCCGTGTTGATAAGAGAGTACTTGGTACAAGACCTCGGCGAACCAAAATTCAACTCCCTCTCGGTGCGCCGCACGCCCTTCCTGATGATCCTCCCATCCCATCCCGTGACAACATCATACATATGCTTCACATTCTGGTCGACAACCCCGAAATAAACCAAGCCCCGGCGATAACATCATTATTTACTTCGCCGGACGCGGCTCTAGCTACTCCTACTCTGACTGGGAAGATAATTCCTATGACCCCAATCGTTGTAAAGTCCCATTCTCACAATGGGAAACCATTGATGCTCTCTGCCCCACGGACCGCGACTATCCTGACGGCAACGGAAATCCAATTCGCGATATCAGTGACCGAGAGTTCAACTCCATACTTACCCGAATCTCGCTCTCCAAAGACCACGAATTACTGTAATCTTCGATTGCTCTCATCTGGGTTCTGCAACCAGATACTTTCGGGATGGGGGCGTGCGCTCTGCGCCTCCGCTCATACACCCACTCATGCGCATGCTCCATTCTGCATAGGAGAGTATGAAACACTTCCCTGCCGTTCCTTCTGTGTTGTCGAAGGACTGTACTCCTGACATGTCTTCTCACGTCATTCTCGCAGCGTGTAGAGAGTTTCAGCTTGCGAAAGAGGTGAGAAGTGGGGAAGGGTTCCACAGGCTCTTCACGCAGTCGCTTGTTGAGACCCTCAGGTAGGAAGGCTTGAAACAGTTGACGTATATTGACCTCTTTTTTGCCATGCCCTGCCTTCATGTCCAGACGCCGGTCGTGGCCGGGAAACGTATGGCTGAAAAAATTTGGTATCAGGACTAGTGTACGTACTTCGATGGTCGTGTGTCCTCATAAGAAGACTCTCATTACGAGCTTGTAAATATACCTATATCTACAAGTTCAAACAGAGTACAAGATTTGTGCCATATTCCCTGAGCTGCGAATGGGTTGGTGTTGTTTGGACTGGACGAGGTGTGAAGAATCAAGCCAAGGGAGATTTCCTGATGACACATTATATGTATAAAGTACTGGACGAATTTCGGTGCGTAAAGTCCTCTTCACTGAGAATCCTGCTAAAATATGTGTTTCAAGATTCTGCGCATCGTAGATAATATAGCACCGAACGAACTGATCAAACATTGCCCTCCCGAAATGATTCGCCTCAGATGTGGGCCGTCTCCATTATTTTCTTGGTCGTTTCTACATATCTCTTCGCAGCCTGCTGTCTTCAGAGACCGAACACGGCCAGTTTTTTAAGACATTATGTCATATATGTGAATACGCGCGCCGCCCAAGGTGACATATGAGATGGCTGAGGATCTAGACGCACCATGTATATACTCGCGTTCGATTTATCTTTTCTGCTTGCCAAAAGGGCTCGCTGATTCAGAAAATATCTCTTCAATGGCAGAGGATTTTAATATGTTTTACCTGTCCCGTCAACTCCTTCGCTTTAGCGATTATCGTGACATTTAAGGCCGTCTATGTCCTGTTGACTCGGCGGAGGGCCTATCCGATTCTGATACTGCCAATATTTATACGATCAAGGATTTTGGCCAGACGTAGACACGTATCACTTCAAGTGAACACCTCCAACCAGGCATGTAGACAAGGCTTACCTGAGTACCTTTTTTGTAGCTATGAATCGTTGAGGGCGAGTTTCTTGATTACCATACAGTAACCATATGCTGTCGACGAGTCCTTCGATGTAATAGAGAAATGACTTGTTGAATTTCAAGAATTCTTCATTCGTTCACTAGTTCTTAGCATTTGGTGACCAATATACGACACTGCTTTAGTATCGTCTGCGTTAGTCAATCTGGACGATCGTCGACTTTATCTATATACAGGAACGTTCAACAAGGCAACAGCCTCTGGGAAAGGGGAGAAAATCAGAAACATGATAATCATTGGTACATTTACTACTACATTCAGCAATATTGTTTTCTCGACCTACTTAGTTGTCCAACAAACGAATGCACTTTACAGAATTATCGAAACGCTTCAATTGAGCCTCCGGCCCCTCAGACGCCGATGTTGATGGGGGTGCAGCCGAGAGCAACAACGCCATTCTAAAGAAATTTGAGGGTCAAGTCAAACTTCACAATACTGTACTGACAAAGTTATTATCTTCACAGCAGACCGCTTGGCTGTTGCACTGGGTTCCACCAACGCCAATAACGGAGATGGGGCTGCAAGTTACACCGCTATAGAGATGCCATAAATCACGGTATCCACTGAGGGTATACCTGTCACCTACACATTGGCAGTGAGGTCGCCGACGACGACTCCGAGGAGGCCTAAGAGGGTCGCGAGGCCGGGACTCAGGTCGCTGGGCTGATAATTCCATTCAGCTTTCAGATGGGTCAGAGGTAGGAAGACAAGCTCACGCTCTCAGTAGATTCACAACACTGCACAGTACCAGTGTTAGCATCGCAAGAGGCACCGTTGCTACCGCCACGAGGAAGGACGGTGGCCGTCGCAAGAGTGATCAGAACAGCGAAAGATGAGATACGAGCAAACATTGTGATTCGGTTGTATGGTTGAGGGCCTGAGCATAACTGGTGCTTCAACGCCTTTTATATAGCCTTCGTCTGGGAACGAAGGAGTCATTTGGACATGAAGAGTAGAAACAAAAATACAACGGTGTGAGTGCCCAGGACGAGTGGAGGGAGGTGACACGAATGACGCAGTCAGAAATCATGAAGCCTCGGATATCGGGTACGTCTTCGTGATGCGGGGAAGCGAGCAACAGTCAAAAATAGTCTCTTGTCACGGCGTCAGCATTCTCCGACCATGTATTCTCGAGACGTAGCCCTGGTCGTGGAAGGGCTGCGAAGATCTAGCAGGCGTTCCTCGCCGCCAATCCGCTCGTTGAGACACGCCGATGACGGTACTCCTCAGAAAAGCCCAATTCATGCGATGTAGCATTAAGAGAACCAGATACAACCGTAAGTTTCGGCATATCCATAATGTCGGGCTCACCGGTGTCGAGGGGAGAGCATCAGAAGTCGATTTCCTTGTGAAGGTTGTTATTTTGGCACTGGTAAAGATCTAGATGTAATTAACGCACACGTTTGACTCCAAAAAGTGATGCGGTGACTCATATGCGGTGTTGGTTGACTGTACGACCTATGGCTTGTCATGATTGGCCAGACCGGCAGGGAGATGAAGAACGCACGCACGACATTCATAATAAATGTCAGCACGAGTTCTGTCACGAGACGGACACATCATGGCCCTTTGTATTAGGGCGCGAAGTATCACTTTCGGGAAGAAAGTTACACCACTGAAGGACCTCCTTGATACAAATCCTCTTTGAACTGAACAAAAAGTCGAACGGAAGGGTCGATGTACCATCGCGCCTACAATGTGAAATTGGATACTTCACTGGGTCGGAGTTCCAGAGACGTCATGCATGCTGGAGATTGACATAAGGCGTTGACGGGAAAATATTCGCCCTGTACCTAGGTATTCTTGGAGAGAATTGAATGCCCTCAGGATGGATATCAATGGCTGGTCCAATCACTTGTAAGGTACACAACCATGATGTATGAGGAGGAAAATGTGGCACCGTTGGAGAGTGAACATGTGAAGAAGGGCTCACAGGCGAATGGAGGGAAAGCATGACTGAGAACTAGCAGCCCCATCTGTCGAGAGTTAAATTGCATACGAAGTTCATGTGGAAGGGCCAAATGACCTCCTGTCGAACGGACTTCTGTGGTATCAGCTAATTCATACTGATGCAATCAACCATCGATGGGTCGACATTTTGAACTCGACCGCATCGAACGGCCTTCCCAGAAATGGGCCGGATGTATGATAGAACAAACAACAATAGAGGCAGAGATATAGCCTAAGCAGTTCCGGAGTTTCTCATAGCTTTGTTTCAGATAGTGTTGGAGTACGACCAGTAAGAATAGGGATCAGAGAGAAATGAAGGAAACTCACACACACGTCGGCCCCTAATGTACATCGTGCACAGTTGATGCAGCGAAAGCGATAAATTCAGGGATACCAATAGATGGCAATACGCATAACAGAACGCTGCTCGTATGTGTACTAGCCTAGGAACATTTCTCTCAGGACGGAAGAATAAACTACCGACAAATCGGGAGAAACCACCAATGCTCGTATGACATATTCCACGAGCTGAATAGATCCACATGGTGTAGAGCTGATGGTTTGTGAAGCAGAGCAACTCGTGGGCACTTTCTGTCGTGCTGCTTTTTTTAGGATGGTCCGAAAAGTCAAAAACAAACGCACCGGAAGCCAACCACATAGTTCCTAATCTACGTCCACTAAAGGAACAGTCGAAAGAGTACCGTTGTTAGTAGTTTGGCTCAGGACGACAGTCGAGAAGGCTCGGTGAGCAAGCATAAACATTGTGCAGCTGTGTACTAGATCGTCTCGAACGTTACTAGCGCTTCACCATCTTGTTCTTGGAACTTAGTGGGAACTTGAAGTAGACGCCATTATTTCAAGCCTGGAGATACAAGGAACAAGCAAGGTACACGCCTTGAGAGAGATAACGGTTTCAATTCAAGTTGCAGTTTATTTGCCCGCCTCTCGGACCGTCTAGCCGGAGTCCTCTTTACTTACTTATTCTCCCGTCCAGATATCTCAACCGACTCCTAGTTCTAAATGCAATGGATGATGCGGGAGACTTTGACTTTTGACACCGATTCGCAGTTCCTAGAGGCCGAGCACTTACTGCAATATTCGAGCGGCTGCAGCCCAGTTGCTCGAGCTTGACTAGGAGAGGCCAGCGCTTCCCTCCCGGCCCATCTTGTTGGTCACATAAAGCTCATTCGTCTGGAGTCGGCAGAAAGGCTCGAAAATGAACAGTTGTCACTTTCAGCAATATCAAATTCTTGCTCTAGTAATACCTCTGCACAATTTTCCGATATCGCCAAATATGTTCCGACTTGTCAGAGGCCAATGTTGATCGGGGTTCAGCTGAGGGGAATAGGTCGTTCCGTTTGTGAAGAGCCTGAAATGTAAGGGGATAAATAGATCGCGTAGCAGCCTTACTGGTCATCGGTCATGGAGCAGAGACCGAAATATAGTAGTGTGAGTGTACGGAACAAGTGGGGTGACACGAATGACGTGGTCAGGAATCATTAATCCTCGCTCACCAGGTACATACATTTTCATGATATAGGGAAGCGAACAAGGGAGCATCAATCAACAAAAATTGGTCCCTTCTCACAGCGTCAATACTGTCCGAACGTTCTTACGAGACGGGACATAACCGTGGTTGTGGAAAGATAGGTTACAAAGATCTAGTATCTCGGGTGATGCTTGGTGTTTGCGTCGTCATCTAGCCTCTCCTGCTCATTGCTGGCGGTACTGTTCATAAAGGGCCAATTTAATGAAACGTAGTACTGAGAGAACAAGATACGAACTTTTCTGTTGTCCTTTTCCTACGTCGTTCTCATCGGAGCCGAGGCAGAAGTTGTGAGCGTCTTTGTTTTGGAATTGGCAGGCGAAAGCCGCGAATACGTCCGAACTATTGGACTCCAATGATGAACATATCTTCTGATGCCTTTGTAGCAATGGCGCGTGGTGTTGGTTGAACATGCGGCCTAAGACTCTGAACTCGTCATTGCGAATGATCGAACCAGCCAATAGATTTAGGATGCACATAATATATACATACAATCTTGTGGTGACCTCCCACTTGCCTCGGCGTGTCTGGCAACTTTAAAGTCAGAACATGAGGACGATCATGAGACGAACATTTCATGGTTTTCACATTTGGGTAAGACACCATGCATCATGACGTTCTGATGACACAAACAATGGTATTATACTAACTTGATAAAAGCCATGTCTCAACAAACAATAAGCTCTTTCGTTTAAAATGCCAACAGGACACATCTCCGAAATGGAGATGTAATGGATACTGGACATTGAGATCGCACTAAAGTTGGTTAATTGTTCTGTCCCTGCATATTTTGGGAGAGAATACTCGGAAGTTTGAAAGCCCCGTCCAAGATCCAACATAGAATCCGCGAAGGATGACATGAGAAAACTCACTATGAGGGTCTTCGCCTTGAGCCCAAGGCCAGGATGGGGAGAAAGGGCTCACCATCTAATGGAAGGAAAGAATTGCCAAAAAAAGAAACAGCAGCTTATCAAAATACACTTATTCACGTGAAGGAATTAAGAGATCATTCCTGGCAGAATGAATTTCTGTAGCACAAGTTGCACTTGCCACAACCTGGAAATAGGACACTGACAGTGAATACAGTTGGAAGATCCACTGATGAATGGAATCCTTCTCCCTTTCAGAGGATGAGTCAAACATATATTTTTCAAGAAAAGAATACAAATGGGAATGGTGAAAGTGTATTGGAATTGAGGTGCTGGTGGTTCAGAGAGGGGCATATTAGACTCAAAGGAATGGTATATTTCATTGTATAGAGTAAGGACAGTGGGGTCTTGTTGTAAGTAGAGAGCAGAGTAATGTAACAGAGAACTAGAATTAGCCTCTCGAGAGAGAAACATTCTACTTAAATACATTTCGTATTACTTCGAGATCTTTCTATGAGATACTAAATAAGTCTGGATCATGATCCAAGTCAGCTGCCGCTGACTGGCATCATATCTTCGAGTACATTCTTGTACTCGCTCGGGATTGCTATCCCAACACTCCCCCTCAATTCTGAGTTCCTAGAATACCTGTGGATAGATACTCATGTAATGGTCTTGGTAGGCCTTTAGTGAATATATCTGCTAAGTTTTCTTCTGATGTGCAGTGCTGAACTTTGACTTCATTTGAAGCCATGTGCTCACGAACGAAGTGGTGCCATATGTCTATATGCTTCGATCGTGCATGGAATATAGGGTTCTCAGCGAATTTGATTGCTGATTGATTGTCAATGAAAATAGTCGTTGCTTCATAAGGTGGCAATCCTAATTCGGTTAAGAGTGCTTGTAGCCAAATTACTTCCCGGGTTGTGTGTGCAAGGGCCATATATTCTGCTTCCATAGTGGATAAGGCTATGGTGGGCTGTTTCTTTGAACTCCAAGTAACAGCTCCCCCTGCATAGGTACAGACATAACCAGATGTTGATCTTCTATCTGTTCTGTCTTCTCCCCAGTCTGAGTCTGAATAAGGTATCAGCTCATCCATAGTCCCTCCATATGTGATTCCAAAGTCTAGAGTTCCCTTCAGATAGCGGAAAAACTCACTTCAAGGCTGTGACATGCTCAGCAGCTGGATTCTGCACATACTTGCTTAATTCGGTGACAGCATGTGCAATGTCGGGCCGGGATCCATTGGCCGCATACATTAGTGATCCGACACCAGTATGGTAATATTGCCTGGTGGCTGTGTCAACACCTTGTGGGTCTTCTGTCGGAATTTTCTCTAGCCATACATTCGGATCCATAGGCATTTTGACCGGTTTGCAGTCATTCATGCCCATTCGCTCAAGTACCTTAAGAATATATGCCTTCTGGGATAGAGTGATAGTGCTCTTGTCCTTATTCCTGTCTATCTTCATGCCCAATATATATTGAATCTCCCCCATGTCTGTGACATTTAGCTTCTTCTTAAGCTCTTCTTTCATTTTAGACATGGTTTCATCATCTGGGGCAAGCAATGTCATGTCATCGACATGTACAGCTACGATTATGGGACCAGAACCCATTTGTCTGATGTACACACATTGATCACTGATCAATCTGATGTACCCAAGTCCCAAAAATGTAGCATTTAATTTGTCATTCCAAACTCGGCCAGATTGCTTGAGTCCGTACAACGTTAATTTGAGGTGTGCCACTTTTCTGCTCCCATCTGAATATTCGGGTGGCTGTGCCATATAAATGGATTCATTGAGTTTACCATTTAAGTAAGCTCCAACAACGTCCATTCCATGAATGATTAGGTTTCTTTGAGCGGCAATTGCCATGAGTAGGCGGAATGTGTCCAGCCTGACAACTGGTGCATATGTCTCGAAGAAATCAATGCTGGGTATCTGTGAAAATCCTTTTGCAACAAGTCTGGCCTTGTACCTGGTGATTTTCCCATCACCATCCCTTTTCAATCTGTAAGTCCACTTGCAATCCACAAGTGATCTGTCCTTGGGTAATTCTTCCAGTTGCCATATGCCTAAGGAAGTCAATAGATTGTATTCTTCATCCATTGCTTTCTTCCAATGATGCCAGTCTGGCCTTGTTTTGGCTTCTTCAAGGCTTAATGGCTCATCACTGAGATTGTCTGCAGTTTCCCCAATGCATGCATAGTCTATTGCAACATTTACAGCTTCCAAAGATGATTCTTCTGAGGTACGCTGTTGTTCCAATGTTTTCACAGCTCATACACTTGGATTATGAAGTGTCCAGTAACTCAGTTGAGTCTTTGATGCAATCCGGACCGATTTGTCACATGGCTCGATCACTTTCTCATGCCATATTGGGAAATTTGATTTGATCGATGACATATCAGGGGCTATTTTCTCTTTTGGTTCGGCATTTCTGGCATCCACAGAATCATCCGAAATGCCATCATTTCCATCCGGAGTCTGCTCGACTTTGCTCCCTGACTCCCCCTCGAGCAACGAAGGGTGAGAGACTATATAGTCAGTGTCTATAGGCTCTGTAGTGTTGTTTTCAGGGAATATAACATTTCTTGAGGTCTGAATCTGCCTGGTTTGAGGGTTATAATATCTCCAGGCCCTGGATTCATCTGTAAGACCTGTGAAAATAAATTCCCTTGACTTTGGGTCCAGTTTTGACCTCTTGTTATCTTGCTGCAACACCCAGCACTTTACTCCGAATTCCTGAAGTGCCAAAATATCTGGTTTTGTGCCCTGAAACACTTCTTCTGGAGTTAGATCATTCTTGATGGCCCTGGTTGGTGATCGGTTCTTCAAATATGTGGCATATGCCACTGCCTCGGACCATAGAAACTTTGGTAAGTGATGTTCTTCTAGCATGGCACATGCATGCTCCACAAGGGTCCAATTTATTCTCTCAGCAACTCCGTTTTAAGATGGAGAGTATGCTGCAGTCAATTCCAACTGTATGCCATTGTCCTGGAGGTATTCCTTTACCTCTTTATTGACATATTCTTTTCCATTGTCAATCCTCATAAACTTCAGATCCTTCCCTTTGTGGACTTTGATGTATTTTTGATACTGCTGGATCTTCTTTCGAATTTCCATACCTTGCTTTGACTTCAAAAAATACAACATTGTCCTTCGGGATTTTCTATCTGTGAAGCTTATGTAATACCTTTCACCATGGATACCCTGAGTTTGGGCCGGCCCCCATAGATCCGAAAATGTCATTTCCCCTATTTCAGTATAGTCCCTTTTGACTTCCTGTGGAAATGGCTTGATATGATGTTTGACTTTTATGCAAGCTATGCAATCTGTCTGAGGCTTGGCTGACTCATCTATATCTATCCCCTTGACCATTTTCTTCCTAAATAGTCTCTTTACTGATCCCATATTTAAGTGGCCTAATGTTTTGTGCCACTTTTGCCATGATCGGGCTGATTTCGTAGCATGGGCCTGGGTTATTTCTGGAACAATGATGTCAAGGCTGTACAGCTTTGATATTTTATCTCCATGGCCGATTATCTTGCCATGTGGTGAGATAATATCTATTCTGGACTCTTTGAATCTGAGTTCAAATCCAGCATCTGTAATGTGCCCTATCGACATAAGATTGAATGGTGCATCAGGACAGTGGATACACTCCTTTAGTGTGACCAGAGTGATCTTTTCCCCTTCAACCATTTTAATCTTGACAGTTCCCCTTCCCAAGCCTTTGGATTTGCCTACACCAATGACTTCATGTCCTGGGGTTTCAATATAGTCAGAAAAATATAATCTATTTTTGACTATATGTCTGGTAGTGCCAGAGTCCCCTAGCCATGATACTCCTGAGAGTGAAGTAAGTGTGACGTCTGTTGCACAAAATACGTAGTCATCTTCTTCTGAGTCCGATTTGGCAATATGTGCCTGAGTCTGGCCCTTTCCCTTTCCTTTCCATGACTTTTCAGAATTCTTTTTCCCATTTGGGCAATTTGTTCTGATGTGACCAGTTTCCCCACAACTGTAACATGTGACTTTTGAATTGGACTTCTTGCTATGTGCTGCAAGTGTCGTAGTCCGATCAGAAGTCTTTTCCTTTAGTCGGATGTCTTCCTGAAGAATTCGGGAAATCAACTTGTAAGAATCTTTCAAGTCAGCAGTATCCACTGATGAGATGAATGAATTCCATGATTCTGGGAGTGATGTAAGCAGTGTGATAGAGAAGTCCTCCTCTTCGACTTTCTGCTTAAGGGATGCCAGCTCCTCCTGATAGGACCTCAAAGTCCTAATATGCTCCTCTATGTTTCCTCCTTCTTCGCACTGAGCTCTGAAGAATTTCCTTCTGACAAGGACAATTCCCATGGGTCCCCTAGACTCATACATATCTTCCAGAGCTTTCCAGGCTTCTGCCAAAGTCTTTGAACCAGCAATATATACCAGCAGGCCATCAGAAACCCGCAATCTTATTGTTAAAAGAGCCTTTCTATCACTCTTCTTCCAATCTGCCACCAGTGTCATGTCTGCCAGGGCCGGAATGCTTCCATCTGCATAATCAATTAGTCCTAAATTGGTTAGGATATTGATCATCTTGATTTTCCATGTCAGATAATTTTTTGGGCCCTTAAGGGAGTCAATTCTATACACGGACTGGCTATCCATGTGGTTCTACATGTGTACGTAAAGTACGAAAGTGTGCGAAGTGAGTAGCGACATAAGTTCAGTTATGGCCGGGGCCCATAACCTGTTGTAAGTAGAGAGCAGAGTAATGTAACAGAGAACTAGAATTAGCCTCTCGAGAGAGAAACATTCTACTTAAATACATTTTGTATTACTTCGAGATCTTTCTATGAGATACTAAATAAGTCTGGATCACGATCTAAGTCAGCTGCCACTGACTGGCATCGTATCTTCGAGTACATTCTCGTACTTGCTCGGGATTGCTATCCCAACAGGTCTGGAGCCAAGTCAATAAGTATAGAAATGTCAAAGTATAAGGTAAGCAGTAAGTATATATAAATAGAATATGATATTAAAGCCATGAAAACTGAATCTCAGTATATGCCAGGAGATTCCTGAACCTTTGGTACCACCATTTTATCATGATACTTTGATATATTTCATACTTTAGATAGAGTATTCTAGATACATTTTGTAGTATATAAAGAGCAAGAACACTAAGAGAGGAATACTGTAATGAGCATACTGCAGACCTCTGGTTCCAATCCAACTTCTATCATTCAACTCCACATTTGATCAGACTCTGTTTCTTAGTTTCTATTTCATATTCCATTTTATATTTCACCTACTAATTTCATCTCTTTAATTTGTCACATCTAGATTCCATCATGATAGCAAATAGATGTTATATCAGAATCCTCAGAATTCTGACTTCTCTAGCTACAATATTCCAGATATAGGCTCTATCACTAGAACCTGATTCCTTGGACTCCACTCTAATATATAAGCTGTAGAATTACTTGTATATACCTCAGTTTGAATATCAACTTAGATTAGCCAACTCTCTCTTCCATTTGACCTTCAAGTCAAACTATTGTCTCCAGTCTGCAGACCTCTGACTCCATAGGACTGACTCACTTCATCTGTCACTCTATGGACCTCTGTCCATATCCATCTTAGGGCTTTGGCTCAGAGGTGACATTGCTAATAGCTTCACCAAGGCCTACACACTCCATGGCCTCTTCTGTATGCATTCAGTCTCTCTTCTCTACTGGCATGTTTCTAACAAACTCATAAAATTATTGTAGCTCTGGCTTCAGCCATCTTAGCAGCATCTATTGCAGCAAGCTCAGCTTGGTATTTGGCTGCTACAGTAGCCTCATCTCTTGCCAATGAGACTGGTGCAACCTCAATTTGAACTATTTCTCATAATCCTCTGTTAACCAATAGTGCCTCCATCATAATCTGCCATGTGTCATATAACCCAGCCTGCCAGATTAAATGCAGATCTCTGCAGTCCATCACAGATAAAAGATGATATGGATTAGATCCCATAAAAACAAGTCCAATGTAGGCTCCATTCTACAAAGACAAGGGTGATGCCAGCTTCTGTGAGAATTCACTCATCTTCTCCTATCTCTTCTCCAAATATAATGTCCAAAGTATATCAGAGAGAGTTGGGTTTAGAAGCTGGTGAGGTTTCATTAGCCAGCTCACAACTACTTAAATACAACCAATGTACCTATGGTAATAACTAAGCTGTATGTAGTCCAGGAAATGCATAGCTAGTTATGGCTATACATATGGCAACATTTCCATATACAGTAGCTACAGGACTACGAACCAATTCCAATTCCAACATCCTTACTTGAATAGTGGAATCGCTAATCACCAACCATGTATGATGAGGGGAAAGCTGTTGGGGTGGAAGTGCTCAATACAGATACGAGGCCTTGTTCATTCCGAAATGTACTATCATTGTACAGTGATCACGAGTGCCCAGCCGCACACGTGAATGATCGCTGCAAGATTGGCTAGAGGGTGTCAATTGAAAAAATCATGGGGCCTTGATTCCGTTCAGCCCTCAGAATAGCA
Organism: Guyanagaster necrorhizus; assembly: GCF_019112545.1. Lineage (NCBI taxonomy): Eukaryota > Fungi > Basidiomycota > Agaricomycetes > Agaricales > Physalacriaceae > Guyanagaster > Guyanagaster necrorhizus. The sequence goes on from NW_025064974.1 coordinate 12,628, forward strand.
AACTTGAACCAAAGGCATTTGAAATGTCAAATGACGGGATGCGAGTAAGGCAATCAGTGGCTGTACTCATATTCTCTGCACCCTACCACCTCTTGCTTCTGACTATCATCATACCTTCCTCTTACCAGGATCACGACTGGGCTTTACCATGCTATTCTTCTGCTATTCTTCATTGAATGGTATTCAGACACATTGTATCGAAGACAGAGATCCTTATGTCTTTGTCAACATCAGGTGCAGACGTTGAACAAGATGACGGCGGGTCGTCGAAATCGGCCGGGCGACTTTGTGGCATCTCTGATCATGCACTTCGTCAATAGAAGATTCTTCCCGATGTTTTTTTGCGCTTCAATCGCTCAGGAACATTGTTCTTCTTGGCTACAGCTGACATCCTGCCTGCTCCAAGGTTAACATTTTCCCAGCGTTCTCCTCATACAGCTTTTTCTTACCTTTCTAGTAGAGTCTTATTTTTATCGTGTCACGGGGAGAGTTTGCTGCGATAGAAATTTATGGGCGCTTATTTTGTTGTTTCTTTCATCGGTGCGAGTATAAGAATAGTGTTGTCCTGGTGGTATTTAGAGGCAAAGCCAGGTTCATTTGGGTGGGTTTTACATGTCTTGCTATTCAACAGTATAGGAATTGATGAACACATTTTATACTGCTAGACTTCTAGCCCATGCTCAGAAAAAGAAGTGTTGCATTCGGACGCACCAGCCCGAGACCATATCGCCAGGCCGCGCATCTCTTGCATCTTGGATTACTAACTCCTTTTCTGAGACGGCCGAAGGATCGGAATCGAAGTCATATGGCAAGCATTGGATTGAAAACGCGAGAACAATGGTTACGGCAACACATGTCCGACACGCACGATGAATTTATTCTTGCTACTTCGCCATTCTGTTAGCGGGTCCCCAATGCCAGTCAACAGAAATTCTATCCGTTTCTGTTACAGCTGTATCGTTCAGTGGAAGTCCTTCCATTTTGCTCCGTGTTATCTGAGTTTTTCTCATGCTAAGAGTCATGGAGGTGTCGTGATGCCGCCACATAGTCCGAGTCGGAAATTGGCAACCAGACTTCTGCCTTTCCATGGGCGCGTGTTTAGATGCTTAAATGCCCCTGCTTGGTAGATGGGAGTACCTACAATATCCTCATTCATCACCCACAATCGCATTTCGATGCCGATATTCATTGTTGCCGTGACAATCTTTGCTGCTTTATACATTCTCTACTTCGTTAGAGCACGGAATACTGGACCCCGACTTCCCTTGCCACCCGGCCCACCTGGAGACTGGGATATAACCAGCCTTTCTTCATTCTCGTACGTCCATCTCATGTAGTTGCAACTATTATTCTAAACGAAGAGCCTTTCAGATCACTTGAAACTCTGGAATCCCTCTTCGAGGAATACGGACCAGTCTTCACTCTACGTTCGGGCTCCAAACTCGCTGTTATGATCGGCAGACAACAAGCCGCCGTCGACATCATGGAGAAGGAGGGAGCAGCTCTCGCTGATAGGCCGAGGTGGACGGCAGCAAGTGAGATGGTTTCAGGTGGGATGAGGTTGCTTTTGCTTCAGTCTGGAGAAAGACTGAGGAAGTTTCGAAAGTGAGCTGTGAGAGAGATAGTTTGGGAGGGTGTGCTGATCGTCTCGGCAGAGCATTGCATACACATCTCCAAGCGAAGACAGCTAAGGACTACGAACCTCTGCAGATGCACTATGCGGCGAATCTCGTGAAGAATATCATTGGGAACCCCGCGAAGCATATGGATTATGCTAAGGAGTGAGCAGAGTCGATCTTCTCGCGTTGGTCTACTGAATTCATTTGTGTAGATATGCTGCGTCGTTCATTCTATCTCTAGTCTACGGTCGAACAGCGTCTGCGGCGGTGAACGATCCAGAGATACTTGCCATTAGACGATCTCTCAAGCGTATAGGCACTGCTGTGAGACCAGGGGCATATATGGTCGATGAATATCCTTTCTTGCGGTAGGTATATACCATTCCTTGCGAGTGATACTGATAAAGTATCCATAGATATCTTCCTTTCTACCGTCCGGAGCTGCGTTTATGGCACGCCGAGGAGCTTTCGTTGTATCGCAATCAAGTAGCGGGTGTCAAGGATAACATGGTGAGAGCTCTCTGTACTGTCTCTTCAACTATAGTACCAATACGGGGCTTGATTAGGACACGGTCCAACCGTGCTTTTCGAAGTATCTCCTCGAAAATAAGACCAAGCTTCGGCTGAATGACGACGAGCTTGTGTACATTGCTGGTACGATGTTCGGTGCCGGATCTGCCACGACGGCTAGTGCGATTAGCATCGTGATCATGGCCGCAGCATGTTTTCCGCAAATGCAAAACTGGATTCAAGACGAATTGGACGTTGTTGTAGGTCGCAAGCGAGGTGTGTATGTTTATTTCCTCTGAGTCGCGTTTTGCAAATTGATGAGCTTGAGATAAGTACCGACATTTGACGACTTTGCTGATTTGCCTCGGGTCCGGGCGTTCGTGCTGGAAAGCCATAGGTGGAGGCCCGTTGGTGGGAGCGGTAGGCTGATGTCTTTTCCCCTGCCATATACTTGCTAATATCTTTCGAAGGCTTTGCACACCGAGCATCGAGGGATATTGTTTGGGTATGTCGCATTGTTTTCGTCTGTAGAGGGCTATACACTGACCAGCTCAATCTTAGCGAAACTACTGCATCCCAAAAGATGCCACCGTCATTGGAAACCACTGGTCCATATGCCAGGACCCCTCAGTGTTTGCGGACCCGGAGATATTCGACCCTATCCGGTGGTTGAATGATGATGGGTCTCTCAAACATGGGTCCGATGCTTTGTTGTTGAATTTTGGTTTTGGTAGACGGTAAGTAAAGGGAAGTTGTTTGGTGGTATTCGTGCTGATTTGCGGTACGTAGGCTATGTCCCGGTAGACACGTAGCGGACCGCTCGTTGTTTATCACAACTGCCCTGCTGCTTTGGGCGTTCAGGATTTCGGAAAATGACAACGCGCCCATTGACCGGCGGGGATTTGTTGGAGAGGGGATTAGTATTACGCCTGATGCGTTCGAGGTGTGTTTCGAGAGACGGGTGGAGAAGATCGAAGAATTGTTGGGAGACGCAACTCGAAACGGAACCCTGGTGGCATGTATTTGATCAGCAAGTTCCGAACAATTCATCCTCATTTGCTAGAAGGCAACGAGTATATGGTTCATATTCCTTTCTGATCCGTAGACAACAGATCTCCACAATATGCTTATAGCATTGTCTTTGATGTGTCCTCCATTCTTCGTTCGAAAAGCCACCTATGAAAGTCTCTTTCTTGCACAATGCCTCAAGATAATTAGAGTTTTCAAACACGGGTATATAAACTATGCTCATGGACCTGGAACTTCACAGCTACCCTTTCTCGTCGCTTCGACGTATGCTCCCTTTCCCACACAACGATGAGCTCGTCCAATCACTTTGACAACGACACCGCTGAGATGCCATACGGATTCAATTTTCCGGACCATCCTATCACGCACACCATAGACTCTCTGCCTCCATACACCAACGACCCGCCTCCCTCTTCCTTGGAAGACCGTCAAAGTCAATTCAAAACTCTCCGCCTTGCGGTGCTCACCTGTAAGTCCCCACGTTCTTTGTTTCTTTCTCATGCACTCATATGCCACCACCAGTCCAACGGTGGAAAGCGGCTAACGAAAATGCACGACCGTACATTGAAGGAGAAATAGTTGTCTCCCCCAATGAGCGACAGTACCTCTCTGTTGATCAAGCCGTCCGCAAAATCAACGAGGAAGTACCGTGGCAGTACCGCATCCAGAGACCCGATGTATCAGTGCTTCTAAGGAAGAATGCACCAGATAGAAAACTGGAATGGAAGCTCATGAAGAAAGGAGATATTGATGGACTCTGGGAGAGGTGGGCTACCGAGGAGGTGCAGATCAGAGAAGCAGTCCGAAAAGAGAGGTTTTTTGGTGGTACGTTGCCTTTTCCTTTTCGGCTGAGACGTATTAGTCGATCTTAATTTCCTTTTGGCAGCAATTGATGTGGCAATCGTTCACTGTCAACTCGAAATGTTAGCTATCCAGGATGTCATAAAGAATTGGTCTTAAAGGACACGTCTCAATTCTCACCTACATACACCGTCCTTCGCGGTCAACATAATTATCGTATTGAATACCACTTCTACAAGATAGAACCTACACACGGCCTCACGCTCGTTAAAACCCTGTTTCTCTAGTATTCCTTGGGTGATGGTGGACTCCAGGTGAGCCTCTGACCCCACATAAAACTTGGAAAATATTCATTGTAGAATAATATGTATACTTCCTGATTAATCATATATCGGTATAGACTTCCTTAATCTCTGTGATGAAGAAATCCTCTGGGAAAATGTTCAGCTGAGGGACTCTACAGAGCCTAAGGGGATATAGTCATTGTGTTGCAGGCAAGAGCCATGATCGCAACGGTATTGAGCTGGTACTCTGCAGGATTCCCGACGAAAATAGCTGGGGTTAGCATGTCCGATGCTTATTTAGACTTCGGAGTCCTTCACACCTGCCGCACCGGAAGGGGAAGGAAATAGATTAACCGTGTGTGTGACCGGAGGATAGAAATGTCACGAAAAAGGTGTATCTATATTTGAGGGAACCAGTGGTGCTGCTCTTGAGTGGAGTCTTATAATGCTGGATCTGGTCCATCTTAAGAAACACGTACCATCTGATCTCATCGCTGTCCAGTTACCAAGTTAAACTTAGTGGCTTTTAGTGCCTGATCCCGCAGCATGGCGCGTAGCTGTTGGCTTCAGGTATTCGTCTATTGAGCGTTTCAAACATGAAGGAGCTGGAGATTGAATAAGTCCTGTGACGAAACATGCCCTAGAAAAGGATTCGGTCAAGGAAAATATAGTGTTAGGCATCAATCGTAAGGCAAATTTATGCTGTTTGTTCTTTCTACTGATGTGTTTGATAGTTGTGTGTCTGGTTTGCAAACACTAATCAGTGGCCAGCCTTGACTTTTTTGTGCTGGTCATTGGTATAGGAAGTGCCGCTCCCGGCGCTTATAGATTTGAACCTTTCTGGCGTGACAAGTTGGGGTCTCTCAGGAGGTATCAAAAATTCACGCGATGAGGAAGCAACAAACCGGCCATCATCCAGGAATTGACGAATCTCAAATTTATACTTTGCAGGCATGCTAGGGTAACAAAGCTAGTTGGACGGGTTGGCAAACCTGATGGCTATATTGAGATGCTGTGTCCCATAGACTCAGAAACAACGGCCATAGATGGTAGAAGCAATCCCTATTCTCCGGGTCTTAGCCATTCAACTGGCTCTTCAAGCCAGACATTTGAGGCCATTTAACTTATTGACATAGTAACGTAATGGCTCTCAGCACTTATTTTCGAGGAAGCTCCGGAAGAATGGGCCACAGCCAAATTTTTATAAGACAAAGTGCGCGCTGCCCTCAGTCCAAATATACTTTTTCGCTCATTTCTAGGTCAATTTGGACGCGTTCTTGGGTCTATTACGTACGGATTTACATAACAGGTACAGGCTACACTCTCTTGACGTTGTCTTCGACCATCTGATATCAGTCTGGACGATGTGTGCTGTTTGGTCTTTTCGTTCTATGCTCCTAAACCCGGCAGGGAAGTCAAAGCGCGCTGCGCTTTCTGTCAACTATTGTCCCGATGTATTCAAGACATTTTTTTCCCTTTTTATTCAACGTCTTTGATATAAATGATCAAGAATCTGTAAATCGCCACTTCTGGGTACCCTCGTTCCTTCCTCTCGTATCATCTTTTCCCCTTTCATCATGGATTGGCCGCTATCCCAGAAAGTTGGCGATCTCATCGTCGATATTGTAGTCGAAGAAGGCCATTCCCTGAACCACTTTTCCCTTATGTCTCGCGCCATGCTGTATCGAATTCGTTACGCTTCCACTGCGTCACGGCACGGAACACTGGCGAGGGTCAGAAACTTTACGACACCCTCCGTGCCTCTAAGAATATTCGTCCCTTTGTCAAAAGACTCTTCCTGTATGGATTTCCCTATGCAGAACGTCCGTCCGAGTTCCTGGAAGCCTTATGCTCCATGGTGAGGAAGATGCCAAGATATACAGGGGATGCTACCAAATATTCCACCCTCATTAGTTTTACCGCCTTGAAGGAATTTCACATCGAAGATTTTTCTTGCATCCGTCTTCCGCGCAAATTCTTCTCACAACTCAGTAAATGCATCGGCATCAGCAAGATTACCCTCCACAATACTGTCTTGTCATCGTACACCGACTTCGCTTTGATCATTCGAGCGTTCCCGAACTTGGGAGATCTGTATTTGAAATCTGTTTCTGCGACCGTTGACTCAGAATCATGCAGCTCTGTTCAAGACAATTCTGTGGCTCCTACAATCAAGACCCTCGATATCAACATCTCTGAAGAATTTTTGCTCAGAGTGTCCCGCGATATTCGCGAGGAGGCGGATGCGCCCGCTGCTATGATACAACTCTAGACACTTCGTATTTTAGATATCAAGGAGCTCAGCCACTGGGATCACGTCACGGCTATGGTACAAAGATCGGCGGAGACTCTGAAGGACCTTCAACTCGGTTATATCTAAACTGGCACGTAGTAATAATTTTCGGAGTTATTCAATGTTAAGAACTTACCCATACAGAAGTTTCCGTTCTCCATATCCTGTCTCTCCCCTCCCTGACGCACTTCCACATTCATCTCAACTTTTTCGAGGAGCAGCAGCGTGAACGTCTTAAAATGGTGGATCGATGCTTTAAAGACACCGCGGCCAACTCCGTGCCCCTGAAGAAGGTAACCATCACCCTGAAAGCGTACTCCCACGTCTACTCGCTCGACAGAGGACGCTTAGCTGAATCCCTAACAATGCCAACGATGCCCTTGGAGGAGAAAATGCACATTCTCACTCAACGGATCCGAGCGAGGAGATTTTCGGGGATGACGTTTGGCTAGACCTGGATGCTTGTCTGTGTTTGGTAACGGATGATCTCGTTATCAAGGTCGCTCGGGCTAGGCCTGGAGATCCATCTGAAGAGAGGGTTGATCGGTTGAAGAAAATCATCAATGGCAGCATGTGCCTGTGACGTTAGCGATGATAGTCGGTAGCGGCACACAAGGACGAATCAAGGACCGGGTTGAAGACACCTCGATTCGGGGGGATAAGGTAAGAAAGACTGGCGTAATTCTAGGCACGACCAAGTATTTATACGTAGATAAGAGTGGAGTGCATAGATAAGCATAGTTCAAATAAAGTCC
>NW_025064975.1:0-4548 GCF_019112545.1 Guyanagaster necrorhizus
AAGGATACTCCTGTTCACTTCTCTGACAGAACTCCGTTCTGTCCATCCAGATCCTTGGGCCCCGACTCAAGGGTGACGTTGCCAATAGCTTCGTCAATGCCCACGCACTCCGCCGGACTCCGCGTGTGCACTCAAGCCCACTCGATTGGCACGTTCCTAACAGAAGTCTGTTAAAGTGGGTGTTGTTGTATGAACCTGACCAGTTTGTGCAACTGGTGGGTTTCATCTGTAATTCACAAAAAACAGTGTTTTGCCTGTTGCTGAGTGAATTCTGTTATTGTGTTGGAATGCTGCTAGTGCGAGCCATTCTGTCCAGTCATCCTGTTGGTAACTGATGAAAAGGCATAGGTACTTTTCAATTTCTTGGTTGGCCCATTCCGTTTGGCCATCTGTCTGTGGGTGGTATGCCGTTGAAGCATTCCGCTTGATGTTGAGGAGCTGATACAAATCGTCCAAGAATTTGGAAACAAATTGTGGTCCCCTGTCTGAAATTACTACTTGAGGCATGCCATACTTTGCATAAACCTCATCCTGTAGTATTTTTGCCCATCCCTCAGATGTCAATTCTGTCGAACAGGCAATTGGAATGATCATCTTCAAGAAGCAATCGACTATGACAATGATTGCATTATAGCCATCACTTTTGGGAAGTCCTGTTATCATATCTACCGAGATGTGGGTCTATAGTGATGAAGGGACCTCATTCGGGTGGAGTGGTGCTGCTCTGGGTTGTGTTGAAGTCTTGCCTCATTGGCAGACCTCGCATGCTTTGACATATCGGGTGATATCATAATCCATTTTAGGCCACCAATATTCCCTCAAGACCAGTTCTTTGGTCTTAGCGATCCCGGGATGTCTGGTGGTTGCATGATCATGACATGTGGCGATGATATCACCACATAGTTTTTGATCCCTGGGGATGTAGATCCGTTCATCATAGTGGATCAATCTCCCCTCCTTCTTTAGTCCACGCTCGTGATTGAGTGATGGGGCAATCCGCTGATCCCATTTGTGGGGATCCTGAGTGGTGCTCTTGATGCGTTCATGCATCTCTTCTTCCATCAGCATGATCATTGCCTGGAAGTGTTCTGGTCATAATAATACGACTTCCTTGTTGTCGTCTCCTCCTTGGTTGTGATCCACCCTGTGGCTGAGGAAATTGGCCTTCTTGTTTGCTGCTCCAGCTTTGTAATGGAGCGTATACTCATATTTGGATAGTTCTGTGACCCATCAGGCTTGTCTGCGGTTGAGCTTTTGTGGTTGTCAGAAGTATCGGAGATTCTGGTGATCCGTCCAGATTTCAAAGGTTTGTACTGCTCCAATGAGGTAATGCCACCACTCAGCAAGAGTGAGCATTATGGCTAGGAGTTCTTTATCGTAGATTTCATAGTTGCGCTCAGTTACTGTGAGCACTTTTGACATAAATGCGACTGGTTGCCATTTACTGTCCTGTTTCTGTGAGAGCACGGCTCCAATCATGCCTTTGCTAGAGTTGGCTTCCACTCGGAATTTTCCATCCTGACTTGGTATGGCCAGGATGACGTCTTCAGCTAATCGACATTTGAGGTTGTTAAATGCTTCCTGTTGGGAAATTCCCCAAGTCCATGGGGAATTTCCAGTTAATTGTGTCATCAGTTGGACTATTTTGCTGTAATCCCGAATGAACTGGTGGTAGAAGTTGGTAAACCCCAAAAAGGATTGTAGTTCCTTCTTCTTCGTTGGTTCCGGCCATTCAGTTACTCCTGCTATCTTGATGGGGTCCATCCGAATGCTTCCTTCGCTGATAATAACTCCGAGGTATTCTGTTTCTAACACCTCGAATTCACACTTTTCGGCCTTAAGGAAAAGTCGATGTTTCCTCATTAAGGATAGTACTTGTCGTACTATCCTCCGGTGTTCCTCCTTGGTTTTAGTCATAATGAGAATGTCGTCTAAATAGATCATTACTTTCCCAGTAGTGATGAGACCTTTGAAGATGTCATTCATCATCCATTGAAAAGTGGCTGGTGAATTGGTGAGTCCAAAGAACATCACTGTTGGTTCGAATAGGCCATGGTTGGTCCAGAAAGCAGCCTTCCATTTGTCACCTTCTTTGATACAGACATTGTTGTATCCCCACCGAACATCCAATTTGGTGTAATATTTGGCACCCTGAAGTTTATCCATTAACTCCAAGATCAAGAGAAGTGGATAACAATTCTTTATCGTCATCTCGTTCAGCTTCCGATAATCCTGTACTGGTTGAAGCTTCCCATCCTTCTTTTTGATGAAGAAGAAGGGTGACGCCATTGGGGATTTCGATGGTCGAATCCTCCCACTGGACAAATTCTCTTCAAGAAATTTGTCTAGTTCTTGTTGTTCGTTATTGCTGAGTGGATAACACTTGCAATCTAAGTTGGCATTGGCATTTGGGGTTAGTTCGATGGCGTGGTCTCAGGGTTTGGTATCAGGTAGTTCATCAAAACTTTCTTTTTCGAATAAATCCTGAAATTCACGGGCCCATATGGGTACCATTTCCTCAAATGTTTTCTCCTCCTTTTCCGCATTGGCCCTTGCTGCTAGGTTATTAGCATGGTGTGTCTGAATGTTAATGGCCCTTTGGGGGTCAATGGCAAGGATTGTCTCGCCATCTTCCATTTCTTCATCCCACCGATCTTCAGGGTCTGCATCTGGTAGTTCGAATGGGGTTTTATGGCAATGACACTGAGTGAAAATGATGCATCCAGTTTTCCAATTGATTAGTGGGTTGTGTCTAATCAGCCAATCATGCCCGAGAAAGATTTCTTTGGTCCTGAGATCTGTTACCACCAAGTCGATCCTTTCCGAATGATCGCTGATGGTGAGCCTGAGCTCAACATACTCGGTAATCGACCCAGCTTGATTCTGTTAGACTCAAATCCCACGTGATTAGAAGCACGTGATAAATGGTTCGGTACCTCGCGCTTTGGGTATGTCCGACTGAGTTCACTTCTGTGCAACTAGTCGTGTGGTTCAAGGCTTGACGAATTGGTTGAGCTTGAGATAAGATGGTGGCATGTAAACTTTAGTTCGAAGCTAGGGTATTACAGCGAGAACTAAGCTACTTAAATACTGTTCTGCTGTCTAGCTATTAATAAACGTTCACAAAAGATATTGTACTGCTGTAGAGCTGTTACTGCTGTGGTTACTCAGCTCTATGCAAAAGTCCATTGCCTTGCTGTGTGCTGTTACTGCTGCGCCGCAGTTGGAGGACCAAAAGGTCGTTGTCTCTCCCTTCACAGCACACAGCAGCGCAGTCAGACTCAGACTGACTGGGTTGCTGACCTAAGCATTCCCACGGTCCTAAGCGCTGGCCTAGGCACCCTGACTAAGCGGGAATAGGGGTTGTTTCTGAGGAAAAAGAGAAGAAAAATGGAAAAAATCATAACATTACCCCCTCCTTAAGACCATCGTCCCGATGGTTAAGTTAGGGAAAGTCCCCCGCCCCAGGCAGGAGGTGGTCGATCTGCTGGACCCATTCGTTGCTTTGCAGATTCATAAAGACATTGACCGGTATGTGTCGTTGGTTATATCGTGACTTTCGATGTGTTGCAGGCTGCCTGTAGACTCATCGTGTGGTTGGGGCACATTGCTTTTTCACGGTATGTCCCCACTATTTCTAGTTTGCTTCATTACAGCTGTAACATTGCCTCATCGTTGGCTGGTCGGTTATTCTGATTTCATCTATCCGGTAATTGTTCCGTTCCTAACGGATCAATCCTTCTGTTGATCAGATCCATTGGATCTGTCTTCATTTGTTGATCGTGTGATCTCGTGATTCGCTTCGAGAGGCAATTGATGATTAAAGTGTATCATCAATGATGCCTTTGGGAAGTGTTAGGTGTGGTTCTCTGATTGGATCCGGTGCTTTGGATCCGTTTCTGTGTTCGGGAGCCCCTTTGATCCTGTCCGCTGGATCTGTGATGGAGAAATTCCATCCTTCGTAAACGGCTCCCCTTTCCTAGACTTCCCCAATAAAATAGTGTTGTTACCCAATGGGTATTATTATAGCGAGGGGTGTGGTTTTGGGTGTTTCTGCCCTCATAGTGTTCCCTATGAAGTTGTTCATGATAGATCCTCGATCTGTTCAGATTTTTATCATGACCGGCAATTCCCCAATGAGATAGTTCCCATCATTCAAAGCGAGTGGGGAGCGTATGGCGAGGGGGTTATGTAAGTCTTCTTTTTGTTTTGAGCGCCATCCTTCGAGAAGTCATGGGCAGTGACATTGGGAAGGTGGTGATTAGGGTTTTTGATCGACGACGGAGTGTCAGGATTGCGTTGAGTGTTAGCCATCCTTTGATCCAGTCCCTCGGATCAGTTACATTATTCGTTCTGTGCACACCGTTGTGCCATGGAAAGAATTCGGTTCTGTGGGGGTTGATGACTTCTGTCATTCCTCCCCCGGTTTTGGCCTTCTCGACATGATCCCTTGCTTTTGTTGTTTTTCATATCCCCTGATCGTCCAGTTCTTTCGTTTGTGTTTGCCTTTGCTTTTGGGAAGTAATGGGTATGCCGTCATCGTTTTTT
>NW_025064975.1:4663-18074 GCF_019112545.1 Guyanagaster necrorhizus
TGGTCGTCTCGGATCCGTTTATGATACACTGTGGTGGCTCGGCCACCGTAGTTGCGTTCCTTGTGATGTCGTTTGGCCGATCTTTAATCCCCGATCGTTGGTCAGCCCTGAGGAATTGTTGGTATTTCCTCATTAAGGTTAGTACGTTTTTGTACCAATGCCCTTCGTTCCGTCGGTTCGAACAATATTTGTTTTGTTCGAAGAGCGGTTTACTGTGCATCCAGTATTAGGTGATGATTAATTGTCGATTAAAGCATGCATAAGTAAATGTAGTAGTTACTAGAGAAACAATGTCAGTTCATTCATATTATCTGTGGCCAAGTTTTTGGGCTCGGTCAGTTCCGTCTGGTAGTCTTCATTCGGATATCGTTCCGGGTGTGATGATGCTTCGTCACCTTGGGCGTCGGAACCTCTGGTTCCTGAGTCCCATGGCCATTGGCTAAGGTGATCGCCTCGGCCCGTTGCCTTTGTCGTTGTTTGTATATGTCGATGGTTCGACCCTTCCATTCGTCGTAGCCATTCGGCACATACCATTCCTTGATCGTTGTGAGGTAGATGGGTGGTAGTCCCATCTTGATACATTCAACCATGTATCCAGTGTTGGTGCGGTCATCCCATACCCTGGCAAGTGTTCCGAGTCATTCCAATATTGTGAAGTAGTCGGTAGTCGTTTTTCCGGCCAGTTTGTGCTCCTTCATCTGTTGCCTGTAGATTTCGGGAGTGGTCGGGGTCGGGGTCGGGATCCCACTATCAAATTGTTGCGCCCATCCAAAAGTGATGTGACTGTCTTCGGTGTATGGTGGCGGCTGTTCGGCAGGTGATTGCGGGGTAACCGGCAGCTTTCTTGATTCTGGATGTTGCCGATATGCCTGGGATCGGCTTTGATCCTGCTGAGATGCCGGATCAGGGATGGTGCAAGGGTTTTGCAAATGCCGAGATGGTGCCGTCTGGGTTAATGATGCTGCGGATGCCGATTTTGCAGGTCGTGCATTCGGCATCCACTCGTTGACTGCCGTTCATCTGCCATACTTTGACCTGTATGGCCATGTCGGCTCCATCTGGTACTGCAAGAACTGTTGATTAAAAGAAAAATTGACCCCTCGCGGGGCCGCATGCTGTACAACCTCCCCTGCTCCCTGTCCTTCAATACTTTCTTTGGATTCAAAGGGAAGGTCCCCGACCTCTCCGATTGAACCCTCCTCCCCGTCCTTGTCGTCTGCCTCACCATCCTGGTCCCATATTTCCCCCCCGAGGAGGGAAATGTCATCTAGATCGTAGGTTGTCGGTTTGGCGGGTCTGGGGTTGGGTACTTGGTCCAGCATCCTCTGGTCTGGGGCGAGGAGAAGGCCCCCGCCCGGGCTGCTGTTGCTCCTGCTCGGCCTCTCCCCCTGCTGTGTTCACCGCCATTGCTCGGCTATATCGACGGAAGTTCCTGTAGAATCAGGGTCGAAGGAAGAGGGCAGCCACCGGTCCATCAAGAAACCGTTTAAGGTCTCCTGTGGGGTCGATGTGCTGGCTGTCCCCTCCAATCGATCCCTGATCCGTCGATATTCTGTGGCCTTGGTCCGGGATACTGTCTGTGTCTGCGATGGTATCCATTCTGTATGATAGTGGCCGGTCATTGTTGAGCTCGTCATTATCGGCGTCGAGCTCCTCTTGTCTTGGGACGTTGTCACCTTGGATGACTCTGTCGACGGAGGCCGCCCAAGGGTCGGATTCGGTGGGGGAAGGGGTGGGCTGTTGGAAGGGGGAGTCGGGGGTGCTGGTATTGACCAAAGTGCCAGTGCTGGCACTTCCATCTTCTCTTCGTCGCTGTTCCTCCTCCCGTGCTCGGAGGTACCTCCCAAAGAGGTCGTTCTCCCTGTAGATCTCGTTGTCGACATGTAATTGAACGGTGGCATGCCACCAGTCATGCCACCTGCTGAGGTCGTTTCTGGCCTCTGTCCTGTTGTCAGTGCTAATGTCTCGTACTGACGCTGTATGATGGGATCCCCATGTCCTAGTACTGGTCCCGTGAGCCACCTGTGAGCTAAGCAAGGAGTCTCTGGCATGGCGCCCAGTGCCAGTGCCAGAGACGGGGGTTGGCGTCCTTGTTGCTTGGATGCTGCGCTGGGGGGATAGGGTGGGGGCATCGCACCTAGGTCGTCGGAACCCTGTTGCTCAGGGGTTTCCAGGGTCCCGAATAACTGCTGGCGGGGGTCATGGGGGGTACGTGTGCTGCTGAGATTGTTCTTCTTCTTCTTCCACCTGATGCTCCAAAGACGTTCTCCCAGAGACATCTTCGGAGTCGACTCTGCCTGGCTGATGGGGCTGTTGGGACGTCGAAGGTTGAGTCGAAGCGGGGATGTCATGAAGAGAAAGATCTGGTGTAGCATTTCGTAGGATTCTGCGGATGTGTTGAAATTCGTGGTAATGACGGATAGACCAGCCGATGATTGATTGGTGTTCATGGCACAGCTGTACGAGCACCAATAAGATGACCAGAATTCCGATGAGAGACACAAAGAGTATAAAGAACTCTTGAGTGAAGTTCGGGTTTGAAGGATTAAGGATGATTGGCATGCAGTTTCTCAGCACAATTGGGCATGAGAAAGGGATGCACGAAGCTTCGAACTAATTGTTAGACTCAAATCCCACGTGATTAGAAGCACGTGATAAATGGTTCGGTACCTCGTGCTTTGGGTATGTCCGACCGAGTTCACTTCTGTGCAACTAGTTGTGTGGTTCAAGGCTTGACGAATTGGTTGAGCTCGAGATAAGATGGTGGCGTGTAAACTTTAGTTCGAAGCTAGAGTATTACAGCGAGAACTAAGCTACTTAAATACTGTTCTGCTGTCTAGCTATTAATAAACGTTCACAAAAGATATTGTACTGCTGTAGAGCTGTTACTGCTGCGGTTACTCAGCTCTATGCAAAAGTCCATTGCCTTGCTGTGCACTGTTACTGCTGCGCCACAGTTGGAGGACCAAAAGGTCATTGTCTCTCCCTTCACAGCACACAGCAGTGCAGTCAGACTCAGACTGACTGGGTTGCTGACCTAAGCGTTCCCACGGTCCTAAGCGCTGGCCTAGGTGCCCTGACTAAGCGGGAATAGGGGTCGTTTCCAAGGAAAAAGAGAAGAAAAATGGAAAAAATCGTAACAGATTCTTGGTCCCATCTGCATTATAGACAGGAATGGGAGCTGCTGTTGCTCTGGTGGGTAATTTGTGCTTGTTGATGAAAGCTCGGTTGATGCTACTTCCTGTGCAGCCGCTGTCAATTAAGGCAGTAACCGCATGGGTTGATTGGGACATTAATGTTTCGATCTGGGCCTTGGTTAATAGGTCGCGTCCTGAAAGTTTAGTTCATCAGATGAATTTTCATGGTCCATGTAATTCATCCAACCATTCCAGAGCTTGGCACCATTCTACTTTTCACATTCCTGTAATCATATCATCGACTACCTCTTCGATTCAGGTTTTGTGTACCTAGTTTTTGAGCATGGCCACTGCCGCTGCTTCATCCTTTGTGTCTTTAATTGCCCACCAAGTCCATTCAGTATCGAATGGCTTGAGCTAGGCTGTGGGGCTCGCTGCCCCTTCATTAGGGCTCTCTGCCCTTCTTTGGCCCTTCATCGGTGCTTGAGTTGCTGAGATTGATTCCTTAAGCGATTCTGAGTTTGGAGTAATAGGGTCGGGTATATGCATGCATGATTTAGTCATAGGTGGTAATACTAAAGAAGATAAAATATCAGTCTGTCCAGCAGATTGTGACCCATTACTCTTGTCCTCAGCTGAGGCAGTCGAATCGCCTACTGCTTGGCCCCATCTTTTACCTCCTCGGATTTCTCATTGTGCCTGAGGTCTTTGTCTTCCTTCATCAATTTGGCAATCTGTGCCCAAATCTCCTCTCTGGTGTGCTTGTTCTTCTTCTGAGGGCAGTTTCGTGCCACGTGGCCCTTCTGGCCACAATTGAAACACTTCCCCCCCTTCTTGAGGTGATCCACATCCATCGGCTGACCCGTTCTGGTATATGTCATGCCTGTACTGGTTTGCTTCGTTCCATAAGAAGTTGGGGTCGAGCTCCCAGGCTTGGCAGATGTGGTCGTACTGGGGTTAGGGTGCCTCGGACCCTGTCCCTGTCCCTGGCTTCGATAGCTGTAGGCTAGGGTGGTTGTTTCTGCCTTCTGCCGTTGTCGTTCCTTGTACATTGTGATGATTCAGCTCTTCCACTCGTCATAGCTGATGGGTATGTCCTGGCTGATGTCCGAGATGGTTATGAGGTAATGGGATGGCAAGCCCATTTTCATATATTTGACCATCCGTCCAGTATCGGCAACATCCTCCTGGACTCCTGTGAGAGTGCTGAGTCGTTCTAATTCATTGAAGTAATCTGTGGCTGGCTTTCCAGCCATCTTGAATTCCTTCATCTTCTGCTTGTGAACCTCCTGGACTGCAGGATCTGTGAATTTGTCCCTGATCATTTGTTTGAAGACCGGCCATGCAGGGTATCGATGATGGTCCCTGGTAGTAGACCAGAAAGGGGGGGCGATTAGAACCCACCACACTTTGGCCTTGTCTGCCATGTGGGTGATGGCAAATGTTACTTTGTACATGTCGGTGAGAAAGTATGGGGCGAATACTTGAAAGTATTGGTTGCAGTTGACCAGGAAACGATTGATATCGTCGGATGCCCCTCGAAAGAGGCGAGGTTCTGTGCAAAGGATTGGTTTAACTTGGAGAATTTGAGTGGCAGCATTGAGGGCGGGCATCGGGTTTGGGAGTCCACCATGGGGTGGCTGCACCCACCCCTTTGGAGGTCCTGGGAATGAATGTAGAGATCCATCATCGGCGACAGGACTTTCCGGTTTTGGGGCTTTCTTTCACACGATCCTCCCATTCCTAATAGTCCAACCCTGGGTGAGCACTTCAGGGTCATCTTCAGTTAGGGGAGGCAGCTCTGGTACTGGAGCCTCGCTGCCTTTGGCCTCATCCAGAGGTGGCTGTCCAGCAAAGGGTCGCGAAAAAGATGGCAGTCTCCAGGATTCAGGATGATGCCAGGCTGCCTGTGGTCGGCTCCTGGCAAGCCGAGAAGCCATGCTATGGATGGCCAATGTAGCGAACGAGTACCGAGAAGATGCCATTCGAATTGAAGGTGCTGTGTCTGCCATTTTGGATGGCATTACACTCGGCGTCCACATTCTTGGTGCCATTCTCCCGCCATACTTCGGCTTGTATGGCGGTAACGGTCCCATCTGATAATGTGAATATCTTTGATTAAAGTTAGAAATGGCCTGCTCAGTGGCCACATACTGTAGAATCTCCTCTTTTTCAATAAAGTCCGTGAAAGTATACCTTTGTCCTAAGGACGATCTTAACCAAAGATCGTCCTTCCACAACTCGGCTACCTGCTCTTGGTACAACCGAGTGAACTCCTCCTCCCTCACCTTGCATGCTCCTTGTCACAATTCTTCATCTGTCATTGGTTTGAACTTCTCCTTCCAGCTAGAGACTAGGTCCCTGCCCTCCTGACGGGGGTCCACCTTCTTGGCCTTGTTGTCCGCATCAGTTTTCTCCTCATCCTCGGGGAGGGAACTGCCGAGTGGGTCATAGACTACTGGTTCGGTCAGGCTGGGGCTGCGTGCTAGGTCTGGCATCACTGGGTCTGGGGTGAGGAGTAGGTTGTCGCTTGGACTGCTCTGGTGGCTCCTCGATGCTTGTTGCTGCTCCCAGCGCCATTGCTCTGCGATACTGATGGAAGTTTCTGTAAAACTTTGGGTTGAGGAAAAGGGCTGCAAAGGCCCCATTGAGGAACCTCTTGAGATCACCGGTGGGGTCGATACCCTCATCGTCTCTCCCGATGGTGCCTCGCTCGACTGGAATTCCATCTCTCTGGACTGGGATATCCTCTGTTTCTGCAATGGTATTGGTCCCATAAGATAGTGGGCAGTTGTCGTCGAGGTGGGGCTGGGTCTCTTCCTTGTGGTAGTTGGCCCAGGGATCGGACTCACTGATGGAAGTGGCAGGTTCCCTGAAAGGCGAATCAGGCATGGTGGTTCCATTGACGGTTGTGGACCTACTACCTCCCTCACCTCTTCTATGCTCCTCTGCTTCTCGTGCTCTGAGATGCCTCCCAAAGAGGGCGTTCTCCCTCATAATCTTGTTGTCGATATATGCCTGGTCCTGCCTGTACTTGGGAAGGTCTTGGGCACATCGTACCTGGTTCTCTCTCAAGGGGCCCAGGATGATGGGGCTGGCTGGTCATATTCTGCTTGGTACCGTTCGTATGCCTTCTGTTCTGCTAGTATTACCGCCAACTGAGCGGTGCTCCAGCCTGTCAGCCTCAGCGGCAGCAGTTCGCCACCAGTGGCGCTCGTTGCTGTCATCATGCCAATAATCGTCGTTTCTGTTGTTAATGCTGCTGTGTCATGTAGATGAGGTATGTCAGGACCCATGGCCCCTGGAATGACTTGTTCCTCGAGCCATCCATGGGGCATCCAGGGAGTCTCTAGCACGGCACCCAAGGCTGATGCTAGAGGCAGGAGTTGCTGGCCTGGTTGCTGTGATACTGTGCTGGGGGAATGGGATGGGGGTGTCAGGTCTGGGTTGTTGAAACCCTGCAGCTCAAGGGTTGTCAGGGTTTCAGATGACTGCTGTCAGGGGTCATGGGGGGTATGTGTGCTGCTGATACTGCTCCTCTTCTTCTTCCCTAGCATGCCCTTGAGCCGAGCTTCCAGGGACACTTTCTGGGTCGGTTCCTTCGGCAGGTCAGAAAGACTGTCGGGCAGAGGCAGGGATGTCATGGAGGGGGAGGTCTGGCATGACATTGCGGAGGATGGTTCGAATACATTGGAATTCGTGATAGTGCCTGATTGTCCAAGCTACGATCGATTGGTGTCTATGGCACAGCTGTATGATCACCAGAAGACCGATCAAGATTCCTATAATAGATGCCAAGAGTTCAAAGAACTCATGGGTAAAGTTTGGGTTGAAAGGATCAAGGGCAGGGGGCATTCAGTTTCTCAGCACAATTGGGCTTGAGAAAGGGAATGAGAAAGTCTCGAACTAATTGTTAAGCCCAAATTCCACGTGACAATCAACACATGATAAACAGTTCAGTACCTCGCACTTCAGGTATGTCCAACTGAGTTCACTGATGTGATGAGAGTGTTGTGAGGTCAAGGCATTGCAAGTAGCAGGAGCTCGAGATAAGATGGTGAAGTAAAACTTTAGTTTGAGACTGGGGTATTACAGCGAGAACTAAGCTACTTAAATACTATTTTGTTATCGTACTATAAATAAGTGCTCACAAAAGCTGTTGTCTTGCTGTTGTGCTGTTTCCCCTACCATTGCCAGTCTCTCCACAAAAGCTATTGTCCTGCTGTGTGCTGTTACTGCTGCACTGCAGTTGGAGGACAAAAGGGACATTGTCTCTCCCTTCACAGCACACAGCTGTTCGATATGATAACGACTGACTGGGTTGCTGACCAAGCATTCCCACGGTCCTAAGCGCTAGCCTAAGTGCTCTGACTAAGCAAAGATAGGGGTCATTTCTGAAGAAAAAGAAAATAGAAAGAGAATAGGAAAAATCATAACAAGATGGTCCTGCGACGGATGAACCAGAAATGGTGGGGACATACAGCAAAGAGCAATGTACCACCACAGGTCCAGCAGATCGGCCACCTCCTGCCGGGGGTGGGGGACTTCCCTAACTGATCCATCGGGACAATGGTCTTAAGGAGGAGGTAATGTTATGATTTTTCCTATTTTCTTCCTATTTTTCTTTCTTTTCCTTTGGAAATGACCCCTATCTTTGCTTAGTCAGGGCACTTAGCCAGCGCTTATGACTGTGGGAATGCTTAGCTCAGCAGCCCAGTCAGTCATTCTCCTATTGCACTGCTGTGTGCTGTGAAGAGAGAGACAATGCTACTTTTGTCCCCAAATTGCAGTGCACAACCACAGCTCCACAGCAAGACAACAGCTTTTGTGGAGAACCTGGCAATGGTAGGGGGAATAGCTCTACAGCAGACAATATCTTTTGTGAACAGTTATTTATAATGCGATAACAGAACAGTATTTAAGTAGCCTAGTTCTCGCTGTAACACCCCAGTCTCAAACTAAAGTTTCACTTCACCATCTTATCTCGAGCTCCAGCTACTTGCAATGCCTTGACCTCACAACACTCTCATCACATCAGTGAACTCAGTCGGACATACCCAAAGTGTGAGGTATCGAACTGTTTATCATGTGTTGATTGTCACATGGAATTTGGGCTTAACACACAGGGAGCCGACACTCCTCGACGATGACCACCCGCTATCATACAGGACAGACACCATCGCCAAAACTGACAATATCCCCATCTGGAGAAATAGAATACCATCAGACTTCGGATCAATCAGAGGTGATGATGAATATATTGACCCCACCAGGGACCTCAAAAGGGTCCTCAACAGGCCAATTGCTGCCCTCTTCCTTCGCCCCCAGTTCTACAGAAACTTCCACTGGTATCACCGAGCAGTGGTGCCGCCAGCAGAAGGGGAAGAGGAGCAGCCTGACCAGGAGCCTACTCCTCGACCCAGACCCGATGACACCAAGTCGAGTACTCAGCCCCAACCTACCTGCCCCAGAAACCTTCGGCCAGCAAGGCAGTTCCCTTCTCGAGGGGACCACTGACAAGGAGGCCGAAGGGGACGATGAGGGCGAGGAGGAGGACTAAGGGGGCCGAGCAGTGGACCCCATCCTTGAGTGGGGGAGTATCATCAGCTTAACCACATGTCAAGAACAGGAAAGGAAATAGCGGGAATGAGAGGCACAAGAAGAGGAATTTATTTGGCTATATCAAGAACAGGTAGCCGAATTATGGAGGGATGATCGCTGGCTATGATCATCCCTAGGGCGAAGGTATACTGCCGCTGATCAGGTTGAAAAGGAGGAAATCTTACAGTATGCCATGACTGAGCATGCCATTTTTAATTTCAATCAGTGCTTCTTACATTATCAGATGATGGCAATGCCACTATATCAACCAAGGTTCAGCAAACGAGAAGCCCCAATGCCATGGACACTGAGTGTAATGTCACTCAAGTTGACAAACATGGCATCTTCAATCTGAACAGCAACATCAAGATATTCACTCGCTATGTCAGCCATCTGCAGCACGGCATCTCGGCTAACCCGTTCCTATGGGCAGTCGAGGATTTATCACCTGAACCCATGAACCGGCATGGGGAGCCGATTACTGGGAGGACAGCCACCTCCCAATGAAGCAACTAGGTCGGCACCTGCCGATGAGAAGAAGGACGACCTTGAGGCAGTGGCACAAGGGTGGACCATCAAAGATGGGTGGATCATTAGGAAGGAAGGACTGCCAATGCCAAGAAGCCCCATTGCTGATGATGGGTCCCTACACTCCTTTCCAGGGCCTCCAACAGACTGGGCTGGTCCCTCTGGGGGGGAACTTCTGAATCCAATGTCGCCTCTTGATCTGAAAGCACATATATTAAACGTCAAACCAACACTTGGGCAGGAACCCCTGCCTTTTAAAGGAGCATCCAATGATATTGATTGATTCCTTATAGACTGCAACCAATATTTTCAAGTCTTCACCTCGTACTTCCTTCATGACATGTACAAGGTAAACTATGCCACCACTTACTTTGAGGACAAGGCAAAAGTATGGTGGGTACTGCTGGCCCCTAACTTCTGGTCGACCATCTGACAACACAACCGGTACCCGGCGTGGCAAGTACTAAAGCAAATGATCTGTGACAAGTTTATGGATCCTGCCATATGAGAAGTCCACAAAGCAAAGATGAAGGAGTACAAGATGGGTGACAAAGCAGTGCCCGACTACTTCGACAAGTTGGAATGGCTTGGAAAACTCACAGGAATCCAGGAAGACATTGCCAACTCAAGACAGATGGTCGAGTACATGAAGCGAGGAGTGCTGCCTCATTACCTAAAGACCATCTTGGATCTTGGCCATAGCGTTCCAGTCGGCTATGATGATTGGAAGTCCTGAGTCGTCCTAATGTGGTAGGAGCGACAACGACAGAAGGCAGAGGCAACAAACCTGTGGAACTAGCACAGGTACCAGAGACAGGGCTCGAAGCCCTTGACCTCCCATGTGACCACATCCACCAGGCCTGGCCACTCAGCTCTAACTTCCAAGAACAATGGGAAGCAAACTGGTAAGGGCTCAAGTACCAGAATGGGCAAGCAGATCGACATGGATCACCTCAAGAAGGAGAAGAAGTGCTTCAATTGCAGCCAACCAGGCCACATGGCGTGGAACTGTCTGGAAAAGAAGAATAAATGCATGCAGGAGGATATCAGGGCACAGATTGCTGAGCTAACAAAGGAAGCACAGGACCTCGGGGATGATGACAAATCCAAGGAGGTAAAAGACAAGGCCGAGCAGTAGGCGATTCAACTGCCTCGGTCACAAAAACAAGTAACGGATCACAATCTGCTGGACAGACTGACATTTTATCTTCTGTAGTATTTCCACCTATGTCTAAATTATGCATGCATTGGAATATACCCGACCTTGTTACTCAGAAACCAGAATCGCTTAAAGAACTGACTCTCAGAACTCAAGCACTGATGAAGGGCCGAAGAAGGGCAGAGAGCCCTAATAAAGGTACATCATCATTAGAAGTTCATCAAACTAAAGATATAAAACAGACTCAATTGCCTTCGGGCTGAACAGGGGCAGCAAGCCCCACAACCTGGCTCAAGCCATTTGATACTGAATGGACTTGGCAGGCGATTAAAGATGCAAAAAATGAAACAGCGGCAATAGCCATACTCAAGAATTGGGTACACAAAACCCATGTTGAGGAGGTAATCGATGACATGATCACAGGGATGCAAAAGGCAGAAAGGTGCCGGGCACTCGAATGGCTTGATGAATTATGTGGACCATGAAAGTTCATTCGATGAACGAAATCCTCAGGACAGGATCTCATAACCAAGGCACAGATCGAGACATTAACATCTCGATCTACCCATGTGGTCACTGCCCTGATCGACAGTGGCTGCACAGGGAGTTCCATCAATCGAGCTTTTATCATCAAGCACCAACTGCCTACATGGGCAACTGCAGCCCCAATACCTGTCTACAATGCAGATGGGACAAAGAACCAAGCAGGGTCGATCACCGAGTATGTTGAGCTCAGACTCACTATTGGTGATCACTCGGAACAAATTGACCTGGCAGCAACCGATCTAGGAACAAGGGAAGTATTTCTCAGTCATGATTGGTTAATTCAACACAATCCATTAATCAATTGGAAAACTGAATGCATCATTTTCGCTCGATGCCACTGCCAGAAAATTCCATTCGAATTACCAGATGAGGACTCTGAAGACTGATGGGACGAAGAAATGGAAGATGGTGAAATGATACTTGCCGTCGACCTACAAAGGGCCATTAACATTCGAGTGATACACCATGCTAATGATCTAGCAGCAAAGGCCAATGCCAGAAAGAAGGAAAAGACATTCGAAGAAATGGTACCCACTTGGGCACATGACTACTGGAATTTATTCAAAAAGGAAAGTTTCGATGAACTATCCAACCCAAAACCCTGGGACCATGCAATCGAATTAACTCCTAATGCCAACACCAACCTAGATTGCAAGTGTTACCCACTTAGCAATAATGAACAACAGGAACTGGACAAGTTCTTAGAAGAGAACTTATCCGCTGGGAGAATCTGGCCATCAAAATCACCAATGGTGTCACCTTTCTTTTTTGTTAAAAAGAAGGACAGGAAACTCCGACCAGTATAAGATTATCGGAAGTTAAATGAAATGATGATCAAAAATCATTACCCACTTCCTTTAATCTCAGAGTTAATGGATAAACTTCGGGGTGCAAAGTACTACACCAAACTGGACATTTGGTGGGGATACAACAATGTGTGCATCAAAGAAGGTGATGAATGGAAGACTGCTTTTCAAACTAACTGCGGTTTATTTGAACCGATGGTCATATTCTTTGGCCTAACCAATTCACTGGCAACCTTCCAGTGGATGATGAATGACATCTTCAAAGATCTCATTGCCACAGGGAAGGTCACAATCTACCTGGATGACATACTCATTATGACCAGGACTAAGGAAGAACACCGAACAATCGTATGTCAGGTGCTATCCTTAATGAGGAAGCATCGACTCTTCCTCAAAGCTGAGAAATGCAAGTTTGAGGTATTAGAAACTGAATACCTCGGCGTCATTATCAGTGAAGGAAGTATTAGAATGGACCCCATCAAAACAGCGGGAGTAACCAAATGGCTGGAACTGACAAAGAAAAAGGAGCTTCAATCCTTTCTAGGATTCACAAACTTCTACCACCGGTTCATTCAGGACTACAGCAAGATCATCTGGCCAATGACACAATTAACCAGAAATTCCCCATGGAGTTGGGGAATTTCCCAACGGAAAGCATTTAACAACCTTAAACACTGATTAGTGGAAGATGTAATCTTGGCCATACCAAGCCAAGACAGAAAATTCTGAGTGGAAGCTGACTCTAGCGAAGGCGCCATTGGAGCTGTGCTCTCACAGGAACAGGACAATAAATGGCAACCAGTCGCATTTATGTCAAAGGTGCTCACAGTGACTGAGCGCAACTACGAAATCTACGATAAAGAACTCCTAGCCATAATGCTCGCCCTTGCCAAATGGCAGCATTATCTCATTGGAGCAGTCCAGACATTCGAGATCTGGACAGATCACCAGAATCTCCGATATTTCCAACAACCCCAAAAGCTTAACTGCAGACAAGCCCGATGGGTCACAGAACTATCTGAGTATGAATACACACTACACCACAAAGCCAGTGCAGCAAACAAGAAGGCCGATTTCCTCAGCCGCAGGGCAGATCATAACCAAGGAGGAGATGACAACAAGGAGGTCATGTTACTGCGGCCAGAACACTTCCGGGCAATGATAATGCCTATGGAAGAAGAGATGCATGAATGCATCAAAAGCGCCACTAGGGATCCACATAAATGAGATCAAGGGATCGCAGCATCACTCAATCACGAGCGAGGCTTGAAAAAAGAAGGGGGATTGATCTGGTATGATGGGCAGATCTACATCCCCAGAGATCAAAAACTCCATGGTGATATCATAGCCACGTGCCATGATCATGCAACGGCTGGACATCTCGGAATCGCAAAGACCAAGGAGCTGGTCTTATGAGAATATTGGTGGCCCAAAATAGGTTATGATATCACCTGATATGTCAAAGCCTGTGAGGTTTGTCAATGAGACAAAGCTTCAACACAACCCAAAGCAGCATCGCTCCATCCAAATGAAGTCCCTTCATCACCATGGACCCACATCTCGGTGGACATGATAACCGGTGAAGAGTACCTGAGTGCGCGCAAGGTGAAAACGGATACAGCAGAGCGTTATCC
>NW_025064976.1:0-17344 GCF_019112545.1 Guyanagaster necrorhizus
TCATCTCTCTTCACAAAATCTTCATAGCCTATCTCATTATCCTTATTATACTTTTATATCAAAATAAGACCCAGACTCAGCATCTAAAATCAGACTCTGATTGCAGTGGTGCTAGAGATTTGTGAGTGTCAGTGAAAGCCTAATATACTGTTTTGGCTTTTTCTTCAGTTTTGGTATTTTTAATGGCATGCTATATCCACTTGATATTGAATGGCTTCAGCCAACCAGTAGGAGTCTCTCTCTCTGTTCAGCCCATTGGCATTTGAGATTTGTGGGATAGCAATTCCTTAGGTGGTCTTATAGTAGTCATAGAATAGAGTATATTTAAATGCATGTATTTAGAGATTACTACAGGAGGTATATAAGTCTGTCCAGCAGCTACTAGAGACACACTATAAAGTTCTTCAGCTGATCTATATTATGATTTTTCTCTATTTTATCATCTTTTTCTTATCTTATTAAGGCATCTATCTGTGAAGTGTGGGAAAGATTAGATAATCACAATGATATATGCCATTATATTCAGTTGCTTCATTCTTGAACAATTCTCTATTGTCTACTGTCTGACAACCAGACAGAACAAGCAGCATAGCATAGAATAGTATAATAAAAAAGCAGTTATATTTATTATAGCTAAACAGTATATAAGTAGGATAGCTCTCACTGTAGTAGTTTAGCTTCAAGCTATAAGTTTATTTCACACTATCTTCTCTTGAGCCCAATCTGTCTTTAGCCTTGAAGCATTTATCTGAAATAACACATTAAAGTGAACTCTAGCATGACTATATGAACATGGTACAGTGCTAGTTTATCACATGTTCAGGTCACATGCAAGCTAAATCTAACAGTTAGCCCAAAGCTTCCTGCTTCTCTTTTCTTATACACTTTAGTGGCAAAGGAAACCAAATGCTATCAACCTATGATATCACCTCTGACTTTATCAAGCTCTTGAGCACCATCATTGGCATCCTGCTTAGGCTGTTTGCTATTGTTTATCTCTGCCAAGAAAACCAGTCTGTTACTGCTTGAATAATCAGATATTACTATGAGCTCTGAATAATCTACTGCTGAACCTAAAATGTCACATCTGTCCTTCTCTCTCATATTCTCTCTCCTGAGGCCACTCAAATCATCAATAAGCTCACACAGGGAACCATACTAGAAGCCATCTCTGGGAACTCAGATCTAGAGGTTCTTCTAATGGAACAAAAAGAACCTGAATCCTGAAGAAGATACTACCAACATATCATCTGTCATGACCTGCTGAACCTCTCTCTGATTTTAGATCATGAGGACAAGGATATCTCTGATGACTTTTTTGATGTAGAACTGTCTTCTGCTCCTATCACTGCCCTCTCAGAGCATGGAATTGAAGACTGTGCTTGAGACTCTCTTGATGCCACTAGGGTGGCTATAGGCTCTGGCCACAACTCTCTCTATGCAACTCCTGATACACTCTTATCTAACTGCAGGAACACTGAAAGTTCTTGCTAAGAAAACACTGTGAGCTCTCATCACATCAACTAGAGTGATAGACACAGTAGTCACAACTCCTATTGACAGAACTGACATCTTGCACAAATTCACAAAGCATGGCCAGCCAGAACTTAGTTCAAGTCTAAGGCCTGGCATAGTGCTAAAGAAGCATATGAAAGAGAAAGACATAAAAAAGAATATAGACAATGACAAGAACAAGACCATTATAAGCAGGATGAATACTATAGTTATCCTCTGAGTCTCTTTCAGGAACTGAGTTAGCATGGATCACTAGTGAGTTGGCCTAAATCCATCCTCTCTAATCTCCCTGCAGAAGGTTCTCTTCTCTGAACTCCCAACACTCTCTTATCCACCTATGAGATCCATCCTCCACCTCTGGTC
This sequence comes from Guyanagaster necrorhizus, assembly GCF_019112545.1. NCBI lineage: Eukaryota > Fungi > Basidiomycota > Agaricomycetes > Agaricales > Physalacriaceae > Guyanagaster > Guyanagaster necrorhizus. The sequence continues at coordinate 1,879 of NW_025064976.1, forward strand.
TACATCTTTGACTCAACCATCTGGTGACTCATTTGAGACTGAATTGCTGGAGTACTCTTTGATGAGCAGAATACTGACTGATTCTGAGAGTATTACATAGCAGTGGAGGCCACAGATGAGAGAACTGAGTCCAGCAAAGGACTCCTCCTCTGATCTACTCCTCCTGCTGACTCTGGATCCAGTGTCTCAGGACAGCTTATCTGCAACAGTGAAATTCTGAGTGCCATCCATCTTCAACCCACTCAATGACTTCTCTGAGAAGGACAGTGAGAACAGCAAAGAGTACAATGATCTGGCTGTGGTATCTCTTGAAATACCTAAGAGATATTATGAGATCAAGAACAAAGAACTATTGGAAGAAGAAATACAATATGAAAAGGAGTGAGAGTTTACAAGGTTGTATCAGAAAAGAGTTATGGAGCTCCCTTAGGATGTAGAGTGGCAGATGACACTATTGAGAGAGGAATATTTAACAGTGGATAATACTGAATAAATGAATATTTTATATATGCCACAACCAAGTAGACTATCTTTCTCTACAATAAAGTTCACCCTGAAGACTCTCTGGCCAAACTCCCAGAATATCAATCTCAGTTCAAGATCTGACTGATGCTGAATATGCTGCCTGTTCCCTCAAAATAGACCATCTACTTGGTGCCAACTATTCAAACCACCACTATGGTCTCTGCCTGCCATTGATGACTGCAAACTCTATAAGCTGAGAACCTGATCAGATATCTCTGAAAGCCAAGATAAAGCTGACTAATAGAAGGACAGCCACTGGCCAATGAAGCTGAGACCAGTGGCCAGCCTGAAGGAGATGACCCTGAGGCTATGAAACAGAGATTCACAGTTGTCAATGGGAGGATCATCAGAAAACCAGGAGAAGGAATATCTGAGAGTCCAGTTGCTTATAATGACTCTCTTCACTCCTTCCTCACATCACACCAAAAGGTACCACCCTTCAGCAATTACTCAAATCTGATGAGGCCACTTGCCCCTGACTCTGTCTTTATACAATGCAAGCCAGATCTTGTATGAAAGCCTTGGCTCTTTAAAGAGCAGTCTGATAATATTGATCACTTCTTGACTGATTGCAAACAATATTTTGAAGTATACTCCATCTACTTATCTGCTGACATTTATCAGGTCACCTTTGCTGTATTCTATTTCAAGGATAAGGTTAAAGTCTGATAGATCTTGAAGAGTCAAGATCTTTATTCCATGATCAGAGGGCATCACTGTCTGCCATTCTGGCTTATATTCAAACAAATGGTACATGATAAATTCATCAACTTGACCATTCAAGAAGTCCACAAGCAAAAGATGAAAGATCTTTGAATGAGAGACAAGATGGCCACTGAGTACTTTGATGAGTTTGAATGACTCACCCAACTAGCTGGGCTCATTGATCACACTGGAGATGATAGATGCCTAGTGAAGTATCTGAAGAATGAGGTATCTCACTCTTATATTACAATGATTACTGACATTAGCTTCAACATTCTGAAGGGATATAAAGAATAGAGGATGTGTATTATCACAATGAACAAAGAGTGGCACTAACAGAAGACAGAGAATGCCTACCAGCAAGATGATCAAAGAACTGGCAATCAGAGAAAGACTAGTATGCTGGCCCCTGCCAAGCTCAATATAACCTCTTTGACTCTCACACCCTTTTATTCTGCTCAAAAGATCAGGACCAGAACCACTTACACTGGACAGAGAAAGCTCATGGAGATCAATAAATTAAAGAGAGAAAGAAAGTGTTTCAACTGTAGAGAGAAGAATCATCTATCATGGAACTATCCAAAGAAGAAATGAACCTGTGAAGACATATAGGCTCAAATCACTGAATTACAGAAGGAGGCTGATAAACTCGAAGATAATGGAAAGGAGATGAAGATTAAAAAAGTAAAAGATGAGGCTGACAAGTGAGTGATTTCACTTGGTCAGCCAAAGGACTTAATAGTGTGTCTCAGTCTGCCACTGGTCAGACTTATGCTAGTTCTGTAGGTACTTATATACATATGCATTCAAATATATCTGACTCTGCTTCTCCAACCACAATGAAGAAATTGCAAAAAAAATAAAACTCAACTACTCATGAGCCAAATAGAGAGAGAGGCCTCTAATGACTGGCTAAAGCCATTCAAGACTGAATGAACTTGGTAAGCCATTCAAAATGCCAAGAACAAGGCTGAAGCAAAGGCTGTGCTCAAGAACTAGATACACAAGACTCAGACTGAGGAAATCATTAATAAGATGATTGAAAGAATGAAAAGAGCAGAAAAGAGTCAAGCTTTAGAATACCTAGATAAACTAAAGGAACCCAGGAAATATATCTGGCAACAGAAGACTGTGAGGAGAGATCTAACCACCAAGGTACAGATTCAGACTCTCTCCAACCAATCCATGTATGTGGTCACTGCTTTAATTGACAGTGGCTGCACTAGGAATTCCATCAATCATGCTTTCATCATCAAGCATGATCTACTGATCTGAGCCACTGCTGGCTCAATCCTGATTTACAATGCTGATGGAACCAAGAACCAGGCTGATTCAATCACAGAGTTTGTCAAGCTCTGGTTAACAATTGGAGATCATTCAGAACAGATTGACTTAGCTGTAACTAAGTTGGAATCCAAAGAGATCTTCTTCAGTCATGACTGGCTCATATGGCATAACCCATTAATCAATTGGAAGACAGAGCAGATCACTTTTGTATGATGCCATTGTCAAAAAATTCCTTTTGAGCTACCTGATGAAGACCTAGAGGATTGATAGGATGAGGAAATGGAGAAAGGAGAAATAATATTGGCTATAGAATTGAATCACATAATCCACATCTGAGCAGTGCATTATACTAATGACTTAGCAGCAAGAGCCAATGAAAAGAAGGAGGCCAAGATGTTTGAGAAACTGATATCTGAATGAGCATATGATTTTTATGATCTATTTGCTAAAGAGAGCTTCAATGAACTATTAGAGCTAAAGCCTTAAGATCATGCAATCAAACTTATTTCCAATACCAGCACCAATCTCAATTGCAAAGTATACAATCTTAGCATGCTAGAACAGATCAAGTTAGACAAGTTCTTGGAGGAGAATTTGTCTAGCAGATGAATAAGACTGTCAAAGTCCTCTATAGCATCACTGTTTTTTTTTGTGAAAAAGAAGAGCAGCAAACTCCAACTGGTCTAGAATTACCAGAAACTCAATGAGATGATGATCAAGAATTGTTACCCTCTCCTGCTGATTTCTGAATTGATGAACAAATTGTATAGTGCCTGATACTATACCAAGCTTTATGTTCAGTGAGGATACAACAATGTGCAGATTAAGGAGGGAGATGAGTGGAAGGTGACCTTCCAAACTAATTGCAGACTCTTTGAGCCAACAGTCATGTTCTTTGGATTGACCAATTCCTCTGTGACATTCCAATAGATGATGAATGATATTTTCAAAGATCTCATCACCACAGGAAAGATCACAATCTATCTGGATGATATTCTAATCATGTTAAAAGATTGAGAGGAACACTGATGTCTAATCTGTCAGGTACTGGAACTAATGAGAAAACACAAACTATTCCTCAAAGTCAAGAAGCATGAATTTGAAGCACTAGAAACCAAGCATCTTGGAGTAATTATGAGCAAAGGAAGCATTCAAATAGACTCTATCAAGGTGGCAGGAGTAACAGAATGGCTGAAGCTGACCAAGAAGAAGAAACTACAATTCTTTCTTGGATTTACAAACTTTTACCACTGATTTATCTGAGATTACAGTAAGATTGTCTGCCTCATGACCCAGCTCACAGAGAATGCTCTCTGGATCTGGAGGATAGCCCAGCAATTTGCATTTGATGATTTGAAGAAATGAATAGCCAAAGATGTGATACTTGCAGTACCAATAGAGAAAGAGAAATTCCAAGTTGAGGCCAACTTGAGTGAGGAGGCAATAGGTACAGTCCTCTCACAGAAGCAGGATGAAAAATGGTGACCTGTTGCATTCCTCTCAAAGGCATTGACTATCATCAAATGCAATTATAAGATCTATGACAAAGAATTCTCAGCCATCATGCTAGCACTCACCAAATAGAGGCATTATCTGATTAGTGCCATTCACATCTTTGAGGTCTGGACTGATCATCAAAACCTACACTACTTCTGATCACCACAGAAACTCAATTGATGACAAGCCTGCTGGGTCACTGAGCTTGTGCAGTATCAATACACATTGCATTATAAGATAGAAACAGCAAACAAAAAGGCAGATCTGTTGAGTTATAGGTCTGATCATGACTAGAGAGAGGAGAACAATAAAGGAGTAACCCTTCTGAAATCAGAACACTTCTGTGCTATGATCATGCTAATAAAAGAAGAGATCCATGAGCAAGTTAAGAGTGCAACATGACAGACAGAATTATGAGACCAATAGATTGCTCTCTCTATTAATCACAAGCAGGGTATGACTAAATCAGGGGATTTGATATACTACAACAATTGAATCTACATCTCTTAAGACCATGCACTCTAAAGGGAGCTCATCACTATATTCCATAACTATGCCACTGCTGGACACTCTAGAATCATAAAGACAAGAGAACTGATACTATAAGAATACTGATAGCCAAAAATAGAATAAGACATTGAGAAGTATGTAATGGAGTGCAAAACTTGTCAGTGGACTAAGACAAGCATACAGGTATAAGCCACTCCACTTTATTTGAATGAAGTCTCCATTGTGATTTTTCTATTCTTTTTTTATATTAACCCCTATTTATGCTTAGTCAGCATAACAGGCTAATCTGTCATTATTCTCCAATATAGCAACAGCCCTCAATAATGCATAATGACCTTTTTGTGGACAGTAGCAATGCTCAAAGACAATGGGCACTAGGACTTGGAAACATACAATAGATAGTAGTATATTTATCTCAACTTATACAGTATATAAGTAGACTTGCTCTCACTGGATAAACCTCAGCTTTGAGCTAAAGTTTATTCTTTACCATTCTATCTTGAGCCACTTGTAAATGGCCTTGACACATATCACTAAACAAACACATATAGTGAACTTGGATGTAACTATATGAAAATGATACAGTGCTCATTTATCATGTGTTTAAGTCACATGCAGCTTAGGCTTAATAATTAGCTTAAAGCTTCTTGCTTCCCTTTTCTTATGCACAATAAGTGCAAAAAAAACCAAATACCACCTGCATCTACTATAATCTCTGATCTAACAGATGACTTTTTTAAGCTACTAGCATTATCAGCATGTTTTTAAGCTTGCTTGTGATCATTTAACTTTGCTGAGAAAGACAATTGGTCACCACTTGGATAGTCAGACACTATTAAGCTTTTCAGCATATTCAACAAATTCTATGAAACATAACTCTGGATTTACCATTCTATGATATCTCCATCTCCACCAGAATCTCCTTTCAGCTCTTGCTCAGAGCTGTACCTAAAGCCAAGCTTAGCAGCCTGCATCTGCAGGGTATTGAAGAAGAAGAAGAAGAACATTAGTACTCTTCTCAACTCTAATGAATTGATAATGGAAACTGTGACCATAGGCTCATAGGCTTTAAAAACCCATGGATTCCAGTGAGGTTCCCTTTAGTCTCAGACCATAAGGATAAGGATTTTTCTGACAACTTCTTTGAAGAGTCACTATCTCTTGATCTTTTCACAATCTCTCCTGAGTCCAGAATTAGAAATTGTGCCAAGGACTCTCTTGATGCCACTAGGATGGCTCCAACCTCCAGAGAGTCAACTCCCAACTCTGGACATAACTCACTCTATGTAACACTATGAACCAGCCCAATCTCCTCAACCCTCAGTCCTCTTTTCTTGATGCCTAGCAACTTATACATCTGGGATGTTGACATCCTCACTAGATAAGAAATCAGGCAGAAATATGCAGAAGAATGAGCCTAATTCATTGCCAAGTACACAGTGGCCCAGGCATAGAACAAATATGAGGAGGCCCAGTATGACTGCCAGTTCTGACATTGCCAGCACAAGATAAAAGTAGCCACATGAGAATTCAGTTTTCTCATCTGGTATAGCCTCAGAACTGAGACTTCAGACTTCTCTTCTAGAGAGCCCAGTATAGTTAACAGAATAGAAATCAATCCATGGGCTGGATCTGCTGAAGCAGTCACCCTCAGCAAGGCCACTAGAAGGGACCATGATCTCTTTATCCACAGAATATCAAGCATTGCTGACACAGAACATATCTCATCTCATGCTAAGTCAATACTCAACTCAATCCCCTCTGATGCTGAGTCTATCCTTAGAGTCTATAGGCTCTAAGTTTCTCTCAAAATCCACATCTCCAACTATAGCCTCTAGTGATTCTTAGGAGAAAGAGTTGCAGTGCTCTTTCTCAATCCTTAATATTATCAAAACTTTCACATCTATTACCAAGACTTGGAGGAAAAAAAAACAGATGGAAATTGAAACAACAAGGCTGACCAAACCCCAGAGTGAACTTTTGCTCAGCCCCATTATGATGAGCCAGGACCCTTCAATCTCAGCCACCAGCTCTCCTGTGATGATCTGATCCAGCATCTAGAAGATTCATGACCCATCCATCCTCTCTCTCATCAAGGACAGTGAGGACAAGGAGTATAAGAAGGACAGAGGCAAGAATGAGGATAGTGAAAAGCAGGATCTCTTATCTGAATGGAGAGAACCTGATGATATATTACAAAAGATACAGACAAAGAAATTTTGGAAGAAAAAATTTAGCAAGAGCAGAAAAGAGAGTATCTGTGACTATACTGAGAAGGAGTGAAATATTTATAGCAGGATAGTGACTGGTTGGCATTGTCTCTGGGAAGAGAGTATAAAATTTCTGATGATAATGAACAAAGAGACATTCTATGGTATGCAGTGACAGAGTATGTCATCAAGACTTATAATGCAACTCATCCAAAAGACCAACTTGGCTATTACCACTATACAGATTGAAATACCAGAAGGAGCTCATGCTATAAACTCCATCAGTCATCCAAAAATAGGCTCTTTACACAGTATCATCTATCTGAACAAATACCAGTCAATACTTATATATCACACCATCAATCTGATCCTTAGCAACTCAGCTATCCAGAACCTGACACCAAGCAACTCTCAGGCCCACCAGATTCTAAAACCCTTGGACAGGCCAAGAAAGCTGACTTCTCAGCAGGCAGCCATCATCTGATGAAGCCAAAGGAAGTGGCAAAGAGCTGATAAAAGATGATCCCAAAGCCATCAAGCTTGGATTTATGATCCAGAACAGAGTAATAGTATAAAAGAAAGCAGCATCTATGAGAAGCCCTGTCACTAATGATGAATCTCTTTATTTATTCCCTGGACTACTTACTGAGTGGTAGCACCCACTCTTCAACTAGTGGCCCAATCTGATAGGAGCTCTGCCCAAGAACACTGCTATACTCCAGTGCAAACTCAATCTACTTTGCAAGCTATACCTCTTCAAGGACACCTCTGATGATATCAATCAGTTTCTGATCAATTGTAAATAATACTTTAAGATATACATTGCTTATCTAGAAACCAATATAAATAAGATCATGTTTGCCTCCTCATACCTAGAGGACAAGGTGAAAACATGATGAATACTCATTTCTCCAAATTTCTATTCAACAACCTGATAGCATCATTGACTGTCATCATAGCCTATATTCAAACAGATGTTGAATAATAAATTTATTGATTCAGCAGTGCAAGAAGTGCACAAAGTGAAGATCAAAGAATTCAAGATAGGAGATAGAGTGGCCACAGAGTACTTTGATGAATTAGAATGCCTTGCTAAATTCACCAGGATTCAGAATGACATCACTGATAATGGAAGAATGATGGAAGCACTCAAATGAGGAGCCTCATCTTTTTATATCAAGATGATTTCAGATATCAGCAAGTTCATCCTGAAAGAGTATGATGAGTGGAAGGAGTGCATCACTAAGATGTATAAGAAGAGACAGCAGCAAAAGGCAGAACAGGCCAATTTACAGGAGTACCAAAAGCCAAATCAGTCTTCAACTTTGAACCAGAAAACCAGTAATCAAACCAATGCTGCTAAGACAGGAACCTCATTGATGACTAGCACATTCTTCTATGAAACTCAGAAAATAGAAACAGGGACTATATACACCAAAGCTAGCAAGCCCATAGATATTGATTGATTAAAGAAGAAGAGCAAGTGTTTCAACTGTGGCCAAAAGAGCCATATGTTGAGGGATTGCCTGAAAAAGAAACACACCAGGAAAGATATATGCATGCAGATTACTGAGCTCCAGAAAGAAGCCAAAGAACTTGATGTAGAAATAAAGATTGAAGAGGTAAAAGATAGGGCTGACCAGTGAGTGATTCCACTGGATTGGCCAAGAAGAACAGTGTGTCATTGGTAGCTATAGAACAGACTAACAGTACTTCTATAGGTACCCATATGTTTAAATCATCTGTGCATTCAAATATACCTGACTTGTCTACTATTACACACACTTGACATAAATCACCAAACAATAAAACTCAACTGCCTATGGGCCAAACAGGGAGAGAGACTCCCACTAAATAGCTCAAGCCATTCAATACCAAATGGACATAGAGAGCTATCAGAGAAGCATCCATGAAAAAAGCAGCAAAGGTAGTACTCAAGAATCAGGTACATAAAGCTTGAGCTGAAGAAGTTATTGACAAGATGATCAAAAAGATAAGAAAAGCAGAAAGGTGCCAAGCTTTAAAATGGCTCAATGAACTTTGAGGACCCTGAAAATACATTTGATGAACAAAGACTCCAGAATAGAATCTAATGACTAAGGCCCAAATTAAAACACTCATGAACTGTGTGATGCATGCAGTAACTGCTCTAATTGATAGCAGCTGTACAGGCAGCTCAATCAATCATGCATTTGTCAACAAGCAACTCTCAACTTGAGCTACTGTGGCTCTGATCTCTGTGTATAACACTAATGAAATAAAGAATCAGGTCAGCTTGATCACTGAATTTATTGAGCTGCATCTAACCATAGATGATCACTTGAAGCAAATTGATCTGGTGATCATAGATCTCAGAATGAAAGAAGTGTTCCTAGGCCATGACTGGTTAATCCAATACAACTCCCTGATGAACTGAAAAACCAGATAGATTACCTTCACATGTTGTAAGTGCTAAAAAATTCTATTCAAACTGCCAGATAAAGATCCAGAAGATTGCTAGGATGAGAAAATAGAGGACAGAGAGACTATCCTCACTGTTGATCTCCAACAAGTGTTACATATTTGGGTAGTTCATCATGCCAACAATCTGGCATAAAAGCCAATGCAAGGAAGAACAAGAAGATGTTTGAGAAGATGGTCCCCAAATGGGTATAAGACTATTGGAACCTATTCAACAAGAAAAGTTTTGATGAATTGCTGGAATCTAAGTCTTGGGGCCACACTATAGAACTCATTTCTAACACCAATGCAAACCTTGACTGCAAAACTTACCCACTCAGAACTCATGAACAACAAAAACTCAACAAGTTCCTGGAGAAGAACCTTTCCAGCAGGCAAATCCTACTATCAAAGTCTTCTATAGCATCACCATTCTTTTTCATCAAAAAGAAGAATGAGAAGCTTTGACCAGTACAAGACTATTAGAAGCTTAATGAAATGATCAAGAACTGCTATTCACTTCTCTTGATCTCAGAGCTAATGGACAAACTCTATGGGGCTTAGTACTACACCAAAATTGATGTCCAATGGGGATATAATAACATCTGAATTAAAGAGAGTGATAAGTGAAAGATGGCCTTTAGAACAAATCATGGGCTTTTTAAGCTCACAGTAATGTTCTTCAGATTGACTAACTCTCTGGCAACATTTCAATAGATGATAAATGATATATTCAAAGATCTCATCACCACCAGGAAAGTCACAATCTATCTGAATGATGTTTTGATTATGTCTAAGAATCAAGCAGAGCATTGATTACTCATGTGACAAGTTCTTAAACTGATGAGAAAGCACAAGCTCTTTCTCAAGATGGAAAAGTGCAAATTTGAGATGTTGGAGACAGAGTACTTAGGGGTGATAATCAGCCAAGAAAGTATTTGAATGGATCCAGTCAAGGTGGCAGAGGTCACAGAATAGTTAACATCAGGCAAAAAGAAAGAACTACAGTCTTTCCTCAGGTTTATAAACTTCTACCACTGATTCATCTGAGACTATAGCAAGATAGTCCAACCTATGACTCAGCTAATCAGCAATGCCTCCTGGACCTAGAGACTTTCTCAGCAAATGGCATTCAACAATCTAAAATGATGGCTCACTGAAGATGTCATTCTCATGATCCTAACACAGAAGGGAAAATTTTGGGTGGAGACAGACTCAAGTGAAGGAGCAATCAGCATCATTCTATCCTAAGAGCAGAAAGAGAGATGACAACCAGTGGCCTTTCTCTCAAAAGCCTTAATGATCATAGAGCAGAATTATGAAATATATGACACAAAGCTACTGGCTATAATGCTCACTCTGGAGGAATGGCATCATTATCTGATTGATGCAGTCCAGATCTTTGAGATCTGCACTGACCATCAGAACCTTTGATACTTCTGATCACTCTAAAAACTAAATTGCCAATAAGCTCACTGGGTTATGGAGCTCTCTCAATATAAATATATGCTGCATCATAAGGCTAAGGCAGCCAATAAGAAGGCTAACCTCCTCAGTTGACAGGCAGACCACAACCAAAGGAGAAATGACAATGAGAGGGTAGTACTATTAAAATCTGAACACTTCTAGGCCATGATGATGCTAATAGAAGAAGAGATCCACAAGTGGATCAAGAGTGCAACTCAGAATAGCAGCAAATGAGACCAGTGAGTGGCTCCATCACTCAATTATGAGTGCAGCATAACAAAGAAAGGAGAGATGATCTGCTATGATAAATGAATCTACATTCCATGAGATCAACAACTTTGCAGAGAGATCATTGCTACATGCTATGACCATGCAACTGTGGGACACCCAGAGATCACTAAAACCAAGGAGCTAGTATTATGAGAATACTAGTGGCCAAAGATAGATCAAGACATTGAGCAGCATATCAAAGAACACAAAATATGATAATGTAGCAAGTCTTCAACACAACCATGAGCTGCCCCACTCTATCTGAATGAGGTTTCTCAAGTGCTATAGACTCACATCTCAGTCAACATGATCATGAGGCTACCAGAGTGCAATAGATACAATGCAATCATTGTCATTGTTGATTGCTTCTCAAAAGTGATTATTCCAATCACATGTTTGATGGAGTTAACATTAGAAGGATAGGCTAAAATCTTATATGATGAGGTATATGTGAAGTACAGAATGTCTCAAGTGGTCATCTCCAATCAGAGACTACAATTCATCTCAAAATTCCTGGATAATCTTTATCATCTTCTTCATATCTGATGCAATGCCTCTACTGCATACCATCTGCAAATCAATGGCTAGACAGAATGTATTAATCAAGAGATTAAGAAGTATCTCTGTCTCTTCATTAACTATCAATAAGATGATTGGGTGAAATAGCTCACTCTCATAGCATTCCAACATAATAACTGCATCCACTCTGTGACTAGCAAAACCTTCTTCATCAATCATGGTTGACATCTCAATGTCTCTCAGATAGAATGTACCCACACTATCATGCCTGCCTTCTCTGACTTCACCTCTACTATGACCAAGATTCATAATGAAATCTGAACTGCTTTTGAAAAGGCAGCCACTTCTATAAAAAAACAATATGATAAACATCACACCCCTGCCCACAAATATAATCTTAATAACAAAGTATGGTTGGATACAACCAACCTTTATCTCTTTCACCTCAAACAAAAGCTGGCTGACAAATACACTGGTCTCTTCTCTATTATCACAAAGGTTGGAGTCTCTGCATATTGACTATAACTTCCTGATGCATGAAAAATTCATGATGTATTTAATGAAACCCTCTTGACACCTTTTATCATGCCTGCCTTCCCAAATCAAGAATGAACACCTCCTCCTCCTCTCAACTTAATTGATGACAATAAACATTATAAAGTTAATCAAATTCTAAACCACAAATTATGCAAAATCAGGGCCAAGAGTAGCAGAACAACAATGATAGTTGACTATCTAGTTAGTTGGAAGGGCTATGGTCTAGAATCTAATCAGTGGGTCAACAAAAAATGGATGAATACTGATGAGGCCATATATGATTATGAATTATCTCTAAATTAAGCCATCAGAATGATTTTAAGGAGAGGATAATATTATGATTTTTTCTATTCTTTCTTTATATTAACCTCTATTTATGCTTAGTCAGAGTATCTGAGACCAGTGCTTAGGACAATGGAAAAAGCTTAGTCAGCACAACAGACTGATCCATCATTGTCCTCTAACATAGTGACAGCCCTTAACAATGCATAATAACCTTTTTGTGGACAGTAGTGACATCCAAGAATAATGAGCACTAGGACTTGGAAGCATACAATAGGTAATAGTATATTTATCTTGATTTATACAGTATATAAGTAGACTCACTTTTGCTAGATAAACTCCAGCTTCAAGCTAAAGTTTATTCTTCACTATTCTATCTTGAGCCACTTGTAAATGGCCTTGATGTATATCACCAAACAAACACATATAGTGAACTTGGGTGTGACTATATGAAGATGATACAGTGCTCATTTATCACATGTTTAGGTCATATGAGCTTGGGCTTAACAGTCTCTATAAAACTATGAACTCACATTTTGGTTGATATGATTATCAGACTCTCAGACTATAATAGCTATAATATCATTATTGTTATTATTGACTGATTCTAAAAGGTGATCATTTCTATTGCATGTTCAATAGAACTATCTTCTGAGAGATAAGCTAAGATCTTTACAATAAAGTTTATGCAAAGCATAGAATGCCTCAAGTCATCATCTTAGATCAGAATTCACAATTCATGTTCAAATTTCTTGACAATCTCTATCACCTACTCAACATCTGAAGCAATATGTCAACTGCCTATTATCTGCAAACCAATAAGCAAACTGAACATGTCAATCAAGAGATCAAAAAGTATCTTCAAATATTCATCAATCATAGGCAGAATGACTGGATGAAATGGCTTGCTCTCATAGCATTTTAACACAATAACTATGTGCACTCAGCAACCAACAAGATTCCCTTCTTTGTTAATCATAGCTATCATCCACATGTTATTGTCACAAACTAACATCAAGGTATAACCCCTGTATCATCTGACTTTGCCAACTTCATGACTTTCATTTATGCCAAAACACACACTGCTCTTGAAAGAGCTGCTGCTATGATGAAGACACAATATGACAAACATTATCATCTAGCACATGAATACTCTATCAACAACAAAGTTTAGTTGGACACAATCAACCTTCATCTTCCTTGCCTAAAATGCAAACTAATGGATAAATGCACTAGCTTCTTTTTAATTATAGCAAAAGTCAATGCCTCTATATATCAACTACAATTGCTGGACTCCTAGTGTGTTCATTTGGTTTTCAATAAAACACTCTTAACACTATATATTGCTTCTGCATTCCTCAACCAAAAACTGCCACCACCAGCTGAACCTGACCTGATCAGAAAGGAGAAACATTATGAAGTGGAATAAATTCTTGATCATAAATTACAAAAAGTCTATGCATGAGAAGAGAGCATCTGAATGGTTGTCTACTATTTGGTGAAATAGAAGAATTATAGACCAGAATTGAACCAGTGGATCCACAAGCAGGATATGCATGTGAATAATGCCATCTGAGACTATAAAATTGCTCTTAATTGATCTATCAGAATGATGGTTTTAAGAGGAGAGTGATATTATGATTTTTTCCTATTTTATTATCTTTTTCTTATCTTATCAGGATATCTATCTCATCACAAGCACCTATCTGTGGAGTGTGAGGAAGATTAGATAATCACAATAACATATGCCATTGTATTCAATTGCCTCATCCTCAAACAATTCCCTATTGTCTACTCTCTGACAACCAGATAGAACAAGCAGCATAGCACAGAACAATACAATATGAAAGTAGTTATATTTATCATAGCTAAACAGTATATAAGTAGGATAGCTCTCACTGTAGTAGTTCAGCTTCAAGTTATAAGTTTATCTCACACTATTTTCTCTTGAGCCCAACCTGTCTTTGGCCTTAAAGTATTTGCTTAGAATAACACATTAAAGTAAACTCTAGTGTGACTATATAAACATAATACAGTGCTATTTTATCATATGTCCAAGTCATATGCAAGCTAGATCTAACAGTATAGTGGAATTGCTCACTGATCAGCCTCATCTTTTACTTCTTTGATCTTTGTGTCCTTTCCATTCTCTTCAAGTTTGTTTGCTTCCTTCTGCAACTCTGTAATCTGTGCTCAAATGTCCTCTCTCATGCACTTCTTCTTTGGGCAGTTTCTTGACAGATGTTCCTTCTCTCTACAGTTGAAGCATTTGCTCTTCTTCTTTAGCTGATCAATATCCATTGGCTTTTCTGATCTGATGTATATAATACTGGTGCCTATCTTCTATGCAGTGTAGGAGTTGCTGGTATTAAAAGGGCTTAGTTTCAGGATTGGAGTGGTCAGAACAGCCTTGTGGAGAATATTGGGTTTCTTGCTGTCCTAATGAGCATTAGCCACCTTCTGCCTCTGTCATTCCTTATTCATCTCAGTGATTCAGTCCTTCTATTCATCATACCCCTTTAGAATATTGATGCTAATGTCTGAGATCATCTTCATATATGAGAGTGGTACACTGAGTTTAAGCATTTTCATCATCCATCTATTGTCATTAATGTCATCAAGAACTCTAGCCAACTTGCCAAGATGTTTCAATTCATCAAAGTATTCACTTATGAGTTTGTCACTCATGCAAAGCTCTTTCACCTTGTTTTTGTGCACTTTTTGTATATCAGAGTCAATAAATTTGTTCTAAACCATCTGCTTAAAGACTATCCAGGATGGCAGATGATAATGCCCTCAGGTTGTAGAATAAAAGTCTGTAGATTATAAGATCTACTATATCTTGGCCTTATCTTCAAAATATAAGATGGTAAATTATTAGGCCTCTACTAAACACTCACAAATCTCTAGCACCACTGCCACCAGGGTCTGATTTTAGATGCTGAGTCTGGGTCTTATTTTGATATAAAAGTATAATAAGGATAATGAGATAGGCTATGAAGATTTTGTGAAGAGAGATGAAAGATTGTGGCTGATAGATATAGTCTGCTGTTATAACAAGAGTATTCACACTAGATAGTAAGAGAGTTTAGCAGATGTATTAAACCTTAGCTCAAGACTGGAGTATATCAGTGTGTACTACCATCTTAAATACTGTCTAAAAAACCCTATGCCCTACAGGTAAATATTGTTTGCCTTTCATGCACTCTACTTATTGT
>NW_025064977.1:0-17248 GCF_019112545.1 Guyanagaster necrorhizus
TCATCTCTCTTCACAAAATCTTCATAGCCTATCTCATTATCCTTATTATACTTTTATATCAAAATAAGACCCAGACTCAGCATCTAAAATCAGACCCTGGTGGCAGTGGTGCTAGAGATTTGTGAGTGTTTAGTAGAGGCCTAATAATTTACCATCTTATATTTTGAAGATAAGGCCAAGATATAGTAGATCTTATAATCTACAGACTTTTATTCTACAACCTGAGGGCATTATCATCTGCCATCCTGGATAGTCTTTAAGCAGATGGTTTAGAACAAATTTATTGACTCTGATATACAAAAAGTGCACAAAAACAAGGTGAAAGAGCTTTGCATGAGTGACAAACTCATAAGTGAATACTTTGATGAATTGAAACATCTTGGCAAGTTGGCTAGAGTTCTTGATGACATTAATGACAATAGATGGATGATGAAAATGCTTAAACTCAGTGTACCACTCTCATATATGAAGATGATCTCAGACATTAGCATCAATATTCTAAAGGGGTATGATGAATAGAAGGACTGAATCACTGAGATGAATAAGGAATGACAGAGGCAGAAGGTGGCTAATGCTCATTAGGACAGCAAGAAACCCAATATTCTCCACAAGGCTGTTCTGACCACTCCAATCCTGAAACTAAGCCCTTTTAATACCAGCAACTCCTACACTGCATAGAAGATAGGCACCAGTATTATATACATCAGATCAGAAAAGCCAATGGATATTGATCAGCTAAAGAAGAAGAGCAAATGCTTCAACTGTAGAGAGAAGGAACATCTGTCAAGAAACTGCCCAAAGAAGAAGTGCATGAGAGAGGACATTTGAGCACAGATTACAGAGTTGCAGAAGGAAGCAAACAAACTTGAAGAGAATGGAAAGGACACAAAGATCAAAGAAGTAAAAGATGAGGCTGATCAGTGAGCAATTCCACTATACTGTTAGATCTAGCTTGCATATGACTTGGACATATGATAAAATAGCACTGTATTATGTTTATATAGTCACACTAGAGTTTACTTTAATGTGTTATTCTAAGCAAATACTTTAAGGCCAAAGACAGGTTGGGCTCAAGAGAAAATAGTGTGAGATAAACTTATAACTTGAAGCTGAACTACTACAGTGAGAGCTATCCTACTTATATACTGTTTAGCTATGATAAATATAACTACTTTCATATTGTATTGTTCTGTGCTATGCTGCTTGTTCTATCTGGTTGTCAGAGAGTAGACAATAGGGAATTGTTTGAGGATGAGGCAATTGAATACAATGGCATATGTTATTGTGATTATCTAATCTTCCTCACACTCCACAGATAGGTGCTTGTGATGAGATAGATATCCTGATAAGATAAGAAAAAGATAATAAAATAGGAAAAAATCATAATATCACTCTCCTCTTAAAACCATCATTCTGATAGATCAATTAAGAGCAATTTTATAGTCTCAGATGGCATTATTCACATGCATATCCTGCTTGTGGATCCACTGGTTCAATTCTGGTCTATAATTCTTCTATTTCACCAAATAGTAGACAACCATTCAGATGCTCTCTTCTCATGCATAGACTTTTTGTAATTTATGATCAAGAATTTATTCCACTTCATAATGTTTCTCCTTTCTGATCAGGTCAGGTTCAGCTGGTGGTGGCAGTTTTTGGTTGAGGAATGCAGAAGCAATATATAGTGTTAAGAGTGTTTTATTGAAAACCAAATGAACACACTAGGAGTCCAGCAATTGTAGTTGATATATAGAGGCATTGACTTTTGCTATAATTAAAAAGAAGCTAGTGCATTTATCCATTAGTTTGCATTTTAGGCAAGG
This sequence comes from Guyanagaster necrorhizus, assembly GCF_019112545.1. Classification (NCBI taxonomy): domain Eukaryota; kingdom Fungi; phylum Basidiomycota; class Agaricomycetes; order Agaricales; family Physalacriaceae; genus Guyanagaster; species Guyanagaster necrorhizus. Next base: position 1,824 of record NW_025064977.1, read on the forward strand.
AAGATGAAGGTTGATTGTGTCCAACTAAACTTTGTTGTTGATAGAGTATTCATGTGCTAGATGATAATGTTTGTCATATTGTGTCTTCATCATAGCAGCAGCTCTTTCAAGAGCAGTGTGTGTTTTGGCATAAATGAAAGTCATGAAGTTGGCAAAGTCAGATGATACAGGGGTTATACCTTGATGTTAGTTTGTGACAATAACATGTGGATGATAGCTATGATTAACAAAGAAGGGAATCTTGTTGGTTGCTGAGTGCACATAGTTATTGTGTTAAAATGCTATGAGAGCAAGCCATTTCATCCAGTCATTCTGCCTATGATTGATGAATATTTGAAGATACTTTTTGATCTCTTGATTGACATGTTCAGTTTGCTTATTGGTTTGCAGATAATAGGCAGTTGACATATTGCTTCAGATGTTGAGTAGGTGATAGAGATTGTCAAGAAATTTGAACATGAATTGTGAATTCTGATCTAAGATGATGACTTGAGGCATTCTATGCTTTGCATAAACTTTATTGTAAAGATCTTAGCTTATCTCTCAGAAGATAGTTCTATTGAACATGCAATAGAAATGATCACCTTTTAGAATCAGTCAATAATAACAATAATGATATTATAGCTATTATAGTCTGAGAGTCTGATAATCATATCAACCAAAATGTGAGTTCATAGTTTTATAGAGACTGTTAAGCCCAAGCTCATATGACCTAAACATGTGATAAATGAGCACTGTATCATCTTCATATAGTCACACCCAAGTTCACTATATGTGTTTGTTTGGTGATATACATCAAGGCCATTTACAAGTGGCTCAAGATAGAATAGTGAAGAATAAACTTTAGCTTGAAGCTGGAGTTTATCTAGCAAAAGTGAGTCTACTTATATACTGTATAAATCAAGATAAATATACTATTACCTATTGTATGCTTCCAAGTCCTAGTGCTCATTATTCTTGGATGTCACTACTGTCCACAAAAAGGTTATTATGCATTGTTAAGGGCTGTCACTATGTTAGAGGACAATGATGGATCAGTCTGTTGTGCTGACTAAGCTTTTTCCATTGTCCTAAGCACTGGTCTCAGATACTCTGACTAAGCATAAATAGAGGTTAATATAAAGAAAGAATAGAAAAAATCATAATATTATCCTCTCCTTAAAATCATTCTGATGGCTTAATTTAGAGATAATTCATAATCATATATGGCCTCATCAGTATTCATCCATTTTTTGTTGACCCACTGATTAGATTCTAGACCATAGCCCTTCCAACTAACTAGATAGTCAACTATCATTGTTGTTCTGCTACTCTTGGCCCTGATTTTGCATAATTTGTGGTTTAGAATTTGATTAACTTTATAATGTTTATTGTCATCAATTAAGTTGAGAGGAGGAGGAGGTGTTCATTCTTGATTTGGGAAGGCAGGCATGATAAAAGGTGTCAAGAGGGTTTCATTAAATACATCATGAATTTTTCATGCATCAGGAAGTTATAGTCAATATGCAGAGACTCCAACCTTTGTGATAATAGAGAAGAGACCAGTGTATTTGTCAGCCAGCTTTTGTTTGAGGTGAAAGAGATAAAGGTTGGTTGTATCCAACCATACTTTGTTATTAAGATTATATTTGTGGGCAGGGGTGTGATGTTTATCATATTGTTTTTTTATAGAAGTGGCTGCCTTTTCAAAAGCAGTTCAGATTTCATTATGAATCTTGGTCATAGTAGAGGTGAAGTCAGAGAAGGCAGGCATGATAGTGTGGGTACATTCTATCTGAGAGACATTGAGATGTCAACCATGATTGATGAAGAAGGTTTTGCTAGTCACAGAGTGGATGCAGTTATTATGTTGGAATGCTATGAGAGTGAGCTATTTCACCCAATCATCTTATTGATAGTTAATGAAGAGACAGAGATACTTCTTAATCTCTTGATTAATACATTCTGTCTAGCCATTGATTTGCAGATGGTATGCAGTAGAGGCATTGCATCAGATATGAAGAAGATGATAAAGATTATCCAGGAATTTTGAGATGAATTGTAGTCTCTGATTGGAGATGACCACTTGAGACATTCTGTACTTCACATATACCTCATCATATAAGATTTTAGCCTATCCTTCTAATGTTAACTCCATCAAACATGTGATTGGAATAATCACTTTTGAGAAGCAATCAACAATGACAATGATTGCATTGTATCTATTGCACTCTGGTAGCCTCATGATCATGTTGACTGAGATGTGAGTCTATAGCACTTGAGAAACCTCATTCAGATAGAGTGGGGCAGCTCATGGTTGTGTTGAAGACTTGCTACATTATCATATTTTGTGTTCTTTGATATGCTGCTCAATGTCTTGATCTATCTTTGGCCACTAGTATTCTCATAATACTAGCTCCTTGGTTTTAGTGATCTCTGGGTGTCCCACAGTTGCATGGTCATAGCATGTAGCAATGATCTCTCTGCAAAGTTGTTGATCTCATGGAATGTAGATTCATTTATCATAGCAGATCATCTCTCCTTTCTTTGTTATGCTGCACTCATAATTGAGTGATGGAGCCACTCACTGGTCTCATTTGCTGCTATTCTGAGTTGCACTCTTGATCCACTTGTGGATCTCTTCTTCTATTAGCATCATCATGGCCTAGAAGTGTTCAGATTTTAATAGTACTACCCTCTCATTGTCATTTCTCCTTTGGTTGTGGTCTGCCTGTCAACTGAGGAGGTTAGCCTTCTTATTGGCTGCCTTAGCCTTATGATGCAGCATATATTTATATTGAGAGAGCTCCATAACCCAGTGAGCTTATTGGCAATTTAGTTTTTAGAGTGATCAGAAGTATCAAAGGTTCTGATGGTCAGTGCAGATCTCAAAGATCTGGACTGCATCAATCAGATAATGATGCCATTCCTCCAGAGTGAGCATTATAGCCAGTAGCTTTGTGTCATATATTTCATAATTCTGCTCTATGATCATTAAGGCTTTTGAGAGAAAGGCCACTGGTTGTCATCTCTCTTTCTGCTCTTAGGATAGAATGATGCTGATTGCTCCTTCACTTGAGTCTGTCTCCACCCAAAATTTTCCCTTCTGTGTTAGGATCATGAGAATGACATCTTCAGTGAGCCATCATTTTAGATTGTTGAATGCCATTTGCTGAGAAAGTCTCTAGGTCCAGGAGGCATTGCTGATTAGCTGAGTCATAGGTTGGACTATCTTGCTATAGTCTCAGATGAATCAGTGGTAGAAGTTTATAAACCTGAGGAAAGACTGTAGTTCTTTCTTTTTGCCTGATGTTAACTATTCTGTGACCTCTGCCACCTTGACTGGATCCATTCAAATACTTTCTTGGCTGATTATCACCCCTAAGTACTCTGTCTCCAACATCTCAAATTTGCACTTTTCCATCTTGAGAAAGAGCTTGTGCTTTCTCATCAGTTTAAGAACTTGTCACATGAGTAATCAATGCTCTGCTTGATTCTTAGACATAATCAAAACATCATTCAGATAGATTGTGACTTTCCTGGTGGTGATGAGATCTTTGAATATATCATTTATCATCTATTGAAATGTTGCCAGAGAGTTAGTCAATCTGAAGAACATTACTGTGAGCTTAAAAAGCCCATGATTTGTTCTAAAGGCCATCTTTCACTTATCACTCTCTTTAATTCAGATGTTATTATATCCCCATTGGACATCAATTTTGGTGTAGTACTAAGCCCCATAGAGTTTGTCCATTAGCTCTGAGATCAAGAGAAGTGAATAGCAGTTCTTGATCATTTCATTAAGCTTCTAATAGTCTTGTACTGGTCAAAGCTTCTCATTCTTCTTTTTGATGAAAAAGAATGGTGATGCTATAGAAGACTTTGATAGTAGGATTTGCCTGCTGGAAAGGTTCTTCTCCAGGAACTTGTTGAGTTTTTGTTGTTCATGAGTTCTGAGTGGGTAAGTTTTGCAGTCAAGGTTTGCATTGGTGTTAGAAATGAGTTCTATAGTGTGGCCCCAAGACTTAGATTCCAGCAATTCATCAAAACTTTTCTTGTTGAATAGGTTCCAATAGTCTTATACCCATTTGGGGACCATCTTCTCAAACATCTTCTTGTTCTTCCTTGCATTGGCTTTTATGCCAGATTGTTGGCATGATGAACTACCCAAATATGTAACACTTGTTGGAGATCAACAGTGAGGATAGTCTCTCTGTCCTCTATTTTCTCATCCTAGCAATCTTCTGGATCTTTATCTGGCAGTTTGAATAGAATTTTTTAGCACTTACAACATGTGAAGGTAATCTATCTGGTTTTTCAGTTCATCAGGGAGTTGTATTGGATTAACCAGTCATGGCCTAGGAACACTTCTTTCATTCTGAGATCTATGATCACCAGATCAATTTGCTTCAAGTGATCATCTATGGTTAGATGCAGCTCAATAAATTCAGTGATCAAGCTGACCTGATTCTTTATTTCATTAGTGTTATACACAGAGATCAGAGCCACAGTAGCTCAAGTTGAGAGTTGCTTGTTGACAAATGCATGATTGATTGAGCTGCCTGTACAGCTGCTATCAATTAGAGCAGTTACTGCATGCATCACACAGTTCATGAGTGTTTTAATTTGGGCCTTAGTCATTAGATTCTATTCTGGAGTCTTTGTTCATCAAATGTATTTTCAGGGTCCTCAAAGTTCATTGAGCCATTTTAAAGCTTGGCACCTTTCTGCTTTTCTTATCTTTTTGATCATCTTGTCAATAACTTCTTCAGCTCAAGCTTTATGTACCTGATTCTTGAGTACTACCTTTGCTGCTTTTTTCATGGATGCTTCTCTGATAGCTCTCTATGTCCATTTGGTATTGAATGGCTTGAGCTATTTAGTGGGAGTCTCTCTCCCTGTTTGGCCCATAGGCAGTTGAGTTTTATTGTTTGGTGATTTATGTCAAGTGTGTGTAATAGTAGACAAGTCAGGTATATTTGAATGCACAGATGATTTAAACATATGGGTACCTATAGAAGTACTGTTAGTCTGTTCTATAGCTACCAATGACACACTGTTCTTCTTGGCCAATCCAGTGGAATCACTCACTGGTCAGCCCTATCTTTTACCTCTTCAATCTTTATTTCTACATCAAGTTCTTTGGCTTCTTTCTGGAGCTCAGTAATCTGCATGCATATATCTTTCCTGGTGTGTTTCTTTTTCAGGCAATCCCTCAACATATGGCTCTTTTGGCCACAGTTGAAACACTTGCTCTTCTTCTTTAATCAATCAATATCTATGGGCTTGCTAGCTTTGGTGTATATAGTCCCTGTTTCTATTTTCTGAGTTTCATAGAAGAATGTGCTAGTCATCAATGAGGTTCCTGTCTTAGCAGCATTGGTTTGATTACTGGTTTTCTGGTTCAAAGTTGAAGACTGATTTGGCTTTTGGTACTCCTGTAAATTGGCCTGTTCTGCCTTTTGCTGCTGTCTCTTCTTATACATCTTAGTGATGCACTCCTTCCACTCATCATACTCTTTCAGGATGAACTTGCTGATATCTGAAATCATCTTGATATAAAAAGATGAGGCTCCTCATTTGAGTGCTTCCATCATTCTTCCATTATCAGTGATGTCATTCTGAATCCTGGTGAATTTAGCAAGGCATTCTAATTCATCAAAGTACTCTGTGGCCACTCTATCTCCTATCTTGAATTCTTTGATCTTCACTTTGTGCACTTCTTGCACTGCTGAATCAATAAATTTATTATTCAACATCTGTTTGAATATAGGCTATGATGACAGTCAATGATGCTATCAGGTTGTTGAATAGAAATTTGGAGAAATGAGTATTCATCATGTTTTCACCTTGTCCTCTAGGTATGAGGAGGCAAACATGATCTTATTTATATTGGTTTCTAGATAAGCAATGTATATCTTAAAGTATTATTTACAATTGATCAGAAACTGATTGATATCATCAGAGGTGTCCTTGAAGAGGTATAGCTTGCAAAGTAGATTGAGTTTGCACTGGAGTATAGCAGTGTTCTTGGGCAGAGCTCCTATCAGATTGGGCCACTAGTTGAAGAGTGGGTGCTACCACTCAGTAAGTAGTCCAGGGAATAAATAAAGAGATTCATCATTAGTGACAGGGCTTCTCATAGATGCTGCTTTCTTTTATACTATTACTCTGTTCTGGATCATAAATCCAAGCTTGATGGCTTTGGGATCATCTTTTATCAGCTCTTTGCCACTTCCTTTGGCTTCATCAGATGATGGCTGCCTGCTGAGAAGTCAGCTTTCTTGGCCTGTCCAAGGGTTTTAGAATCTGGTGGGCCTGAGAGTTGCTTGGTGTCAGGTTCTGGATAGCTGAGTTGCTAAGGATCAGATTGATGGTGTGATATATAAGTATTGACTGGTATTTGTTCAGATAGATGATACTGTGTAAAGAGCCTATTTTTGGATGACTGATGGAGTTTATAGCATGAGCTCCTTCTGGTATTTCAATCTGTATAGTGGTAATAGCCAAGTTGGTCTTTTGGATGAGTTGCATTATAAGTCTTGATGACATACTCTGTCACTGCATACCATAGAATGTCTCTTTGTTCATTATCATCAGAAATTTTATACTCTCTTCCCAGAGACAATGCCAACCAGTCACTATCCTGCTATAAATATTTCACTCCTTCTCAGTATAGTCACAGATACTCTCTTTTCTGCTCTTGCTAAATTTTTTCTTCCAAAATTTCTTTGTCTGTATCTTTTGTAATATATCATCAGGTTCTCTCCATTCAGATAAGAGATCCTGCTTTTCACTATCCTCATTCTTGCCTCTGTCCTTCTTATACTCCTTGTCCTCACTGTCCTTGATGAGAGAGAGGATGGATGGGTCATGAATCTTCTAGATGCTGGATCAGATCATCACAGGAGAGCTGGTGGCTGAGATTGAAGGGTCCTGGCTCATCATAATGGGGCTGAGCAAAAGTTCACTCTGGGGTTTGGTCAGCCTTGTTGTTTCAATTTCCATCTGTTTTTTTTTCCTCCAAGTCTTGGTAATAGATGTGAAAGTTTTGATAATATTAAGGATTGAGAAAGAGCACTGCAACTCTTTCTCCTAAGAATCACTAGAGGCTATAGTTGGAGATGTGGATTTTGAGAGAAACTTAGAGCCTATAGACTCTAAGGATAGACTCAGCATCAGAGGGGATTGAGTTGAGTATTGACTTAGCATGAGATGAGATATGTTCTGTGTCAGCAATGCTTGATATTCTGTGGATAAAGAGATCATGGTCCCTTCTAGTGGCCTTGCTGAGGGTGACTGCTTCAGCAGATCCAGCCCATGGATTGATTTCTATTCTGTTAACTATACTGGGCTCTCTAGAAGAGAAGTCTGAAGTCTCAGTTCTGAGGCTATACCAGATGAGAAAACTGAATTCTCATGTGGCTACTTTTATCTTGTGCTGGCAATGTCAGAACTGGCAGTCATACTGGGCCTCCTCATATTTGTTCTATGCCTGGGCCACTGTGTACTTGGCAATGAATTAGGCTCATTCTTCTGCATATTTCTGCCTGATTTCTTATCTAGTGAGGATGTCAACATCCCAGATGTATAAGTTGCTAGGCATCAAGAAAAGAGGACTGAGGGTTGAGGAGATTGGGCTGGTTCATAGTGTTACATAGAGTGAGTTATGTCCAGAGTTGGGAGTTGACTCTCTGGAGGTTGGAGCCATCCTAGTGGCATCAAGAGAGTCCTTGGCACAATTTCTAATTCTGGACTCAGGAGAGATTGTGAAAAGATCAAGAGATAGTGACTCTTCAAAGAAGTTGTCAGAAAAATCCTTATCCTTATGGTCTGAGACTAAAGGGAACCTCACTGGAATCCATGGGTTTTTAAAGCCTATGAGCCTATGGTCACAGTTTCCATTATCAATTCATTAGAGTTGAGAAGAGTACTAATGTTCTTCTTCTTCTTCTTCAATACCCTGCAGATGCAGGCTGCTAAGCTTGGCTTTAGGTACAGCTCTGAGCAAGAGCTGAAAGGAGATTCTGGTGGAGATGGAGATATCATAGAATGGTAAATCCAGAGTTATGTTTCATAGAATTTGTTGAATATGCTGAAAAGCTTAATAGTGTCTGACTATCCAAGTGGTGACCAATTGTCTTTCTCAGCAAAGTTAAATGATCACAAGCAAGCTTAAAAACATGCTGATAATGCTAGTAGCTTAAAAAAGTCATCTGTTAGATCAGAGATTATAGTAGATGCAGGTGGTATTTGGTTTTTTTTGCACTTATTGTGCATAAGAAAAGGGAAGCAAGAAGCTTTAAGCTAATTATTAAGCCTAAGCTGCATGTGACTTAAACACATGATAAATGAGCACTGTATCATTTTCATATAGTTACATCCAAGTTCACTATATGTGTTTGTTTAGTGATATGTGTCAAGGCCATTTACAAGTGGCTCAAGATAGAATGGTAAAGAATAAACTTTAGCTCAAAGCTGAGGTTTATCCAGTGAGAGCAAGTCTACTTATATACTGTATAAGTTGAGATAAATATACTACTATCTATTGTATGTTTCCAAGTCCTAGTGCCCATTGTCTTTGAGCATTGCTACTGTCCACAAAAAGGTCATTATGCATTATTGAGGGCTGTTGCTATATTGGAGAATAATGACAGATTAGCCTGTTATGCTGACTAAGCATAAATAGGGGTTAATATAAAAAAAGAATAGAAAAATCACAATGGAGACTTCATTCAAATAAAGTGGAGTGGCTTATACCTGTATGCTTGTCTTAGTCCACTGACAAGTTTTGCACTCCATTACATACTTCTCAATGTCTTATTCTATTTTTGGCTATCAGTATTCTTATAGTATCAGTTCTCTTGTCTTTATGATTCTAGAGTGTCCAGCAGTGGCATAGTTATGGAATATAGTGATGAGCTCCCTTTAGAGTGCATGGTCTTAAGAGATGTAGATTCAATTGTTGTAGTATATCAAATCCCCTGATTTAGTCATACCCTGCTTGTGATTAATAGAGAGAGCAATCTATTGGTCTCATAATTCTGTCTGTCATGTTGCACTCTTAACTTGCTCATGGATCTCTTCTTTTATTAGCATGATCATAGCACAGAAGTGTTCTGATTTCAGAAGGGTTACTCCTTTATTGTTCTCCTCTCTCTAGTCATGATCAGACCTATAACTCAACAGATCTGCCTTTTTGTTTGCTGTTTCTATCTTATAATGCAATGTGTATTGATACTGCACAAGCTCAGTGACCCAGCAGGCTTGTCATCAATTGAGTTTCTGTGGTGATCAGAAGTAGTGTAGGTTTTGATGATCAGTCCAGACCTCAAAGATGTGAATGGCACTAATCAGATAATGCCTCTATTTGGTGAGTGCTAGCATGATGGCTGAGAATTCTTTGTCATAGATCTTATAATTGCATTTGATGATAGTCAATGCCTTTGAGAGGAATGCAACAGGTCACCATTTTTCATCCTGCTTCTGTGAGAGGACTGTACCTATTGCCTCCTCACTCAAGTTGGCCTCAACTTGGAATTTCTCTTTCTCTATTGGTACTGCAAGTATCACATCTTTGGCTATTCATTTCTTCAAATCATCAAATGCAAATTGCTGGGCTATCCTCCAGATCCAGAGAGCATTCTCTGTGAGCTGGGTCATGAGGCAGACAATCTTACTGTAATCTCAGATAAATCAGTGGTAAAAGTTTGTAAATCCAAGAAAGAATTGTAGTTTCTTCTTCTTGGTCAGCTTCAGCCATTCTGTTACTCCTGCCACCTTGATAGAGTCTATTTGAATGCTTCCTTTGCTCATAATTACTCCAAGATGCTTGGTTTCTAGTGCTTCAAATTCATGCTTCTTGACTTTGAGGAATAGTTTGTGTTTTCTCATTAGTTCCAGTACCTGACAGATTAGACATCAGTGTTCCTCTCAATCTTTTAACATGATTAGAATATCATCCAGATAGATTGTGATCTTTCCTGTGGTGATGAGATCTTTGAAAATATCATTCATCATCTATTGGAATGTCACAGAGGAATTGGTCAATCCAAAGAACATGACTGTTGGCTCAAAGAGTCTGCAATTAGTTTGGAAGGTCACCTTCCACTCATCTCCCTCCTTAATCTGCACATTGTTGTATCCTCACTGAACATAAAGCTTGGTATAGTATCAGGCACTATACAATTTGTTCATCAATTCAGAAATCAGCAGGAGAGGGTAACAATTCTTGATCATCATCTCATTGAGTTTCTGGTAATTCTAGACCAGTTGGAGTTTGCTGCTCTTCTTTTTCACAAAAAAAAACAGTGATGCTATAGAGGACTTTGACAGTCTTATTCATCTGCTAGACAAATTCTCCTCCAAGAACTTGTCTAACTTGATCTGTTCTAGCATGCTAAGATTGTATACTTTGCAATTGAGATTGGTGCTGGTATTGGAAATAAGTTTGATTGCATGATCTTAAGGCTTTAGCTCTAATAGTTCATTGAAGCTCTCTTTAGCAAATAGATCATAAAAATCATATGCTCATTCAGATATCAGTTTCTCAAACATCTTGGCCTCCTTCTTTTCATTGGCTCTTGCTGCTAAGTCATTAGTATAATGCACTGCTCAGATGTGGATTATGTGATTCAATTCTATAGCCAATATTATTTCTCCTTTCTCCATTTCCTCATCCTATCAATCCTCTAGGTCTTCATCAGGTAGCTCAAAAGGAATTTTTTGACAATGGCATCATACAAAAGTGATCTGCTCTGTCTTCCAATTGATTAATGGGTTATGCCATATGAGCCAGTCATGACTGAAGAAGATCTCTTTGGATTCCAACTTAGTTACAGCTAAGTCAATCTGTTCTGAATGATCTCCAATTGTTAACCAGAGCTTGACAAACTCTGTGATTGAATCAGCCTGGTTCTTGGTTCCATCAGCATTGTAAATCAGGATTGAGCCAGCAGTGGCTCAGATCAGTAGATCATGCTTGATGATGAAAGCATGATTGATGGAATTCCTAGTGCAGCCACTGTCAATTAAAGCAGTGACCACATACATGGATTGGTTGGAGAGAGTCTGAATCTGTACCTTGGTGGTTAGATCTCTCCTCACAGTCTTCTGTTGCCAGATATATTTCCTGGGTTCCTTTAGTTTATCTAGGTATTCTAAAGCTTGACTCTTTTCTGCTCTTTTCATTCTTTCAATCATCTTATTAATGATTTCCTCAGTCTGAGTCTTGTGTATCTAGTTCTTGAGCACAGCCTTTGCTTCAGCCTTGTTCTTGGCATTTTGAATGGCTTACCAAGTTCATTCAGTCTTGAATGGCTTTAGCCAGTCATTAGAGGCCTCTCTCTCTATTTGGCTCATGAGTAGTTGAGTTTTATTTTTTTTGCAATTTCTTCATTGTGGTTGGAGAAGCAGAGTCAGATATATTTGAATGCATATGTATATAAGTACCTACAGAACTAGCATAAGTCTGACCAGTGGCAGACTGAGACACACTATTAAGTCCTTTGGCTGACCAAGTGAAATCACTCACTTGTCAGCCTCATCTTTTACTTTTTTAATCTTCATCTCCTTTCCATTATCTTCGAGTTTATCAGCCTCCTTCTGTAATTCAGTGATTTGAGCCTATATGTCTTCACAGGTTCATTTCTTCTTTGGATAGTTCCATGATAGATGATTCTTCTCTCTACAGTTGAAACACTTTCTTTCTCTCTTTAATTTATTGATCTCCATGAGCTTTCTCTGTCCAGTGTAAGTGGTTCTGGTCCTGATCTTTTGAGCAGAATAAAAGGGTGTGAGAGTCAAAGAGGTTATATTGAGCTTGGCAGGGGCCAGCATACTAGTCTTTCTCTGATTGCCAGTTCTTTGATCATCTTGCTGGTAGGCATTCTCTGTCTTCTGTTAGTGCCACTCTTTGTTCATTGTGATAATACACATCCTCTATTCTTTATATCCCTTCAGAATGTTGAAGCTAATGTCAGTAATCATTGTAATATAAGAGTGAGATACCTCATTCTTCAGATACTTCACTAGGCATCTATCATCTCCAGTGTGATCAATGAGCCCAGCTAGTTGGGTGAGTCATTCAAACTCATCAAAGTACTCAGTGGCCATCTTGTCTCTCATTCAAAGATCTTTCATCTTTTGCTTGTGGACTTCTTGAATGGTCAAGTTGATGAATTTATCATGTACCATTTGTTTGAATATAAGCCAGAATGGCAGACAGTGATGCCCTCTGATCATGGAATAAAGATCTTGACTCTTCAAGATCTATCAGACTTTAACCTTATCCTTGAAATAGAATACAGCAAAGGTGACCTGATAAATGTCAGCAGATAAGTAGATGGAGTATACTTCAAAATATTGTTTGCAATCAGTCAAGAAGTGATCAATATTATCAGACTGCTCTTTAAAGAGCCAAGGCTTTCATACAAGATCTGGCTTGCATTGTATAAAGACAGAGTCAGGGGCAAGTGGCCTCATCAGATTTGAGTAATTGCTGAAGGGTGGTACCTTTTGGTGTGATGTGAGGAAGGAGTGAAGAGAGTCATTATAAGCAACTGGACTCTCAGATATTCCTTCTCCTGGTTTTCTGATGATCCTCCCATTGACAACTGTGAATCTCTGTTTCATAGCCTCAGGGTCATCTCCTTCAGGCTGGCCACTGGTCTCAGCTTCATTGGCCAGTGGCTGTCCTTCTATTAGTCAGCTTTATCTTGGCTTTCAGAGATATCTGATCAGGTTCTCAGCTTATAGAGTTTGCAGTCATCAATGGCAGGCAGAGACCATAGTGGTGGTTTGAATAGTTGGCACCAAGTAGATGGTCTATTTTGAGGGAACAGGCAGCATATTCAGCATCAGTCAGATCTTGAACTGAGATTGATATTCTGGGAGTTTGGCCAGAGAGTCTTCAGGGTGAACTTTATTGTAGAGAAAGATAGTCTACTTGGTTGTGGCATATATAAAATATTCATTTATTCAGTATTATCCACTGTTAAATATTCCTCTCTCAATAGTGTCATCTGCCACTCTACATCCTAAGGGAGCTCCATAACTCTTTTCTGATACAACCTTGTAAACTCTCACTCCTTTTCATATTGTATTTCTTCTTCCAATAGTTCTTTGTTCTTGATCTCATAATATCTCTTAGGTATTTCAAGAGATACCACAGCCAGATCATTGTACTCTTTGCTGTTCTCACTGTCCTTCTCAGAGAAGTCATTGAGTGGGTTGAAGATGGATGGCACTCAGAATTTCACTGTTGCAGATAAGCTGTCCTGAGACACTGGATCCAGAGTCAGCAGGAGGAGTAGATCAGAGGAGGAGTCCTTTGCTGGACTCAGTTCTCTCATCTGTGGCCTCCACTGCTATGTAATACTCTCAGAATCAGTCAGTATTCTGCTCATCAAAGAGTACTCCAGCAATTCAGTCTCAAATGAGTCACCAGATGGTTGAGTCAAAGATGTAGACCAGAGGTGGAGGATGGATCTCATAGGTGGATAAGAGAGTGTTGGGAGTTCAGAGAAGAGAACCTTCTGCAGGGAGATTAGAGAGGATGGATTTAGGCCAACTCACTAGTGATCCATGCTAACTCAGTTCCTGAAAGAGACTCAGAGGATAACTATAGTATTCATCCTGCTTATAATGGTCTTGTTCTTGTCATTGTCTATATTCTTTTTTATGTCTTTCTCTTTCATATGCTTCTTTAGCACTATGCCAGGCCTTAGACTTGAACTAAGTTCTGGCTGGCCATGCTTTGTGAATTTGTGCAAGATGTCAGTTCTGTCAATAGGAGTTGTGACTACTGTGTCTATCACTCTAGTTGATGTGATGAGAGCTCACAGTGTTTTCTTAGCAAGAACTTTCAGTGTTCCTGCAGTTAGATAAGAGTGTATCAGGAGTTGCATAGAGAGAGTTGTGGCCAGAGCCTATAGCCACCCTAGTGGCATCAAGAGAGTCTCAAGCACAGTCTTCAATTCCATGCTCTGAGAGGGCAGTGATAGGAGCAGAAGACAGTTCTACATCAAAAAAGTCATCAGAGATATCCTTGTCCTCATGATCTAAAATCAGAGAGAGGTTCAGCAGGTCATGACAGATGATATGTTGGTAGTATCTTCTTCAGGATTCAGGTTCTTTTTGTTCCATTAGAAGAACCTCTAGATCTGAGTTCCCAGAGATGGCTTCTAGTATGGTTCCCTGTGTGAGCTTATTGATGATTTGAGTGGCCTCAGGAGAGAGAATATGAGAGAGAAGGACAGATGTGACATTTTAGGTTCAGCAGTAGATTATTCAGAGCTCATAGTAATATCTGATTATTCAAGCAGTAACAGACTGGTTTTCTTGGCAGAGATAAACAATAGCAAACAGCCTAAGCAGGATGCCAATGATGGTGCTCAAGAGCTTGATAAAGTCAGAGGTGATATCATAGGTTGATAGCATTTGGTTTCCTTTGCCACTAAAGTGTATAAGAAAAGAGAAGCAGGAAGCTTTGGGCTAACTGTTAGATTTAGCTTGCATGTGACCTGAACATGTGATAAACTAGCACTGTACCATGTTCATATAGTCATGCTAGAGTTCACTTTAATGTGTTATTTCAGATAAATGCTTCAAGGCTAAAGACAGATTGGGCTCAAGAGAAGATAGTGTGAAATAAACTTATAGCTTGAAGCTAAACTACTACAGTGAGAGCTATCCTACTTATATACTGTTTAGCTATAATAAATATAACTGCTTTTTTATTATACTATTCTATGCTATGCTGCTTGTTCTGTCTGGTTGTCAGACAGTAGACAATAGAGAATTGTTCAAGAATGAAGCAACTGAATATAATGGCATATATCATTGTGATTATCTAATCTTTCCCACACTTCACAGATAGATGCCTTAATAAGATAAGAAAAAGATGATAAAATAGAGAAAAATCATAATATAGATCAGCTGAAGAACTTTATAGTGTGTCTCTAGTAGCTGCTGGACAGACTTATATACCTCCTGTAGTAATCTCTAAATACATGCATTTAAATATACTCTATTCTATGACTACTATAAGACCACCTAAGGAATTGCTATCCCACAAATCTCAAATGCCAATGGGCTGAACAGAGAGAGAGACTCCTACTGGTTGGCTGAAGCCATTCAATATCAAGTGGATATAGCATGCCATTAAAAATACCAAAACTGAAGAAAAAGCCAAAACAGTATATTAGGCTTTCACTGACACTCACAAATCTCTAGCACCACTGCAATCAGAGTCTGATTTTAGATGCTGAGTCTGGGTCTTATTTTGATATAAAAGTATAATAAGGATAATGAGATAGGCTATGAAGATTTTGTGAAGAGAGATGAAAGATTGTGGCTGATAGATATAGTCTGCTGTTATAACAAGAGTATTCACACTAGATAGTAAGAGAGTTTAGCAGATGTATTAAACCTTAGCTCAAGACTGG
>NW_025064978.1:0-17156 GCF_019112545.1 Guyanagaster necrorhizus
AGTAGGTAATGGGAAGCGTCCGGAGTCCGGTGGGTGGCGTGGTTGAATTGGTGGTTGGTTGAGGAGACACGGAGGCCGGCGGCATGCGCGTAACACCATCCCAAGTCAGGATGGGAAGTTCAAGGTGGAAGCCAACTCCAGTGAAGGTGCCATTGGAGCCATACTATCACAGGAACAAGAGGGCAAATGGCGACTGGTTGCCTTCATGTCAAAAGCACTCACAGTTATGGAACGTAACTATGAAATCTATGACAAGGAACTGCTTGCCATAATGCTTGCCCTCGCTGAATGGTGACATTACCTCATCGGGGCAAGCCAAACCTTCGAAATCTGGACAGACCATCAAAACCTGAGGTACTTCCAACATCCACAAAAGCTGAATCACCGGCAAGCCAGATGGGTAACAGAATTATCGCAATATGAGTATACATTGCATCATAAACCTGGCACAGCAAACAAAAAGGCTGACCTACTTAGCTGAAGGGCCAACCATGATCAAGGGGAAAACGACAATAAGGAAGTCATATTACTCCAACCAGAACACTTTCATGCGATGATCATGCCCACAGAAGAAGAGATGCATGAATGCATCAAAAGCGCCACTCGGGATCCCCAAAAATGGGATCAACGGATTGTGCCATCACTCAATCATGAACGTGGGCTAAAGAAGAAAGAGGGACTAATCCATTATGACAGACGGATTTACATCCCAAGAGATCAAACACTTCATGGTGATATCATTGTGACATGCTATGATCACACGACGGCAGGACATCCCAGAATCACTAAAACTAAGGAAATGGTCCTGAGAGAATATTGGTGGCCCAAAATGGATCATGATATCATCTGATATATCAAAGCTTGTGAGGTTTGTCAGCAAGGCAAAACCTCAACACAACCCAGAGCAGCACCCCTCCACCTAAATGAGGTCCCTTCTTCACCATGGACCCACATTTCGGTGGATATGATAACCGGACTTCCCGAAAGTGATGGCTATGATGCAATCATCATCATAGTCGATCACTTCTCGAAGGCGATTATTCTGATCGCCTGTTCGACAGAATTGACATCCAAGGGATGGGCAAAGATACTACAGGATGAGGTTTATGCAAAGTATGGCATGCCTCAAGTAGTGATTTCCAACAGAGAGCCACAATTCGTTTCCAAATTCTTGGATGATTTGTACCATCTCCTCAACATCAAGAGGAATGCCTCAACAGCATATCATCCACAGACAGACGGCCAAACAGAACAGGCCAACCAAGAAATTGAAAAGTACTTATGACTTTTCATCAGTTATCGATAGGATGACTGGACAGAATGGCTTGCACTCGCAGCATTCCAGCACAACAACTGAATTCACTCAGCAATGGGCAAAACACCGTTCTTTGTGAATTACGGATGGAATCCACCAGTTGTGCAAACTGGTCGAATTCATACAACAACACTGGCATCAACAGACTTTGCAACAATGATGGCAAAGATCCATGAAGAAACCAAGGCTGCCCTTGAAAAGGCTGCTTCAGCAATGCAGAAACAGTACAACAAGCACCAATGAGCAGCACATGAATATTTAACCAATGACAAAGTTTGGTTGGATACGACAAATCTCCATCTGCCATGGCCAAAACAAAAACTGGCAGACAAACGAACTGGACCTTTCAAGGTGGTCACAAAATTCAGCAAATCCACATACAAGTTGCAACTCCCAGCGACTTGGAAAATTCATGACATTTTTAATGAAGCATTGTTGATGCCATACATCGCCCCAGCCTTTCCAAACCAAGAACGACCACGACCACCTCCTCCAGAACTCATCGACGACAAAGAACACTACGAAATCGACGAGGTTCTAAATCACAAAACATGAAAAGTTAAGGCACGAGGCAGAGGTGTGAAAACAACTGTTGACTATCTAGTCAGCTGGAAGGGTTATGGGCCAGAATCAAACCAATGGGTCAACGAGAAGTACATGGATGCGAAAGAGGCAATTCACGACTATGAACTGCGAAACAACCAAATTACAATGGGACATACAATGAGAAGCAATGTACCCTAAGTATGCGATGGATCCACAGGCAGCCTCCAACATACCGAAAGTCACGACATAATGAGCTGTGACACAGGCCGACCAACGGAGCATGGCATGAGTGCACCGCTCTTGCAGTTCGAGATCCTGCGAATGGGGAAAAACCCAAGTATCGGTCAAAGTCTTTATGAATCTGCAAACTGATGAATGGGTCCAGCAGATCGGCCACCTCCTTTTGGAGGGGGAGGGTCTCCCTAACTAAACCATCAGGACGATGGTCTTAAGGAGGGGGTAATGTTACGATTTTTCCTATTTTCTTTCTATTTTCTTTCCTTTTTTCCTCGGAAATGACCCCTATCTTTGCTTAGTCAGGGCACCTAGACCAGCGCCTATGACCGCGGGAATGCTTAGTTCAGCAACCCAGTCAGTCATTCTTCTATCGCACTGCTGTGTGCTGTGAAGGGAGAGACAATGCTCTTTTTGTCCCCAAATTGCAGTGCACGACCACAGCTCCGCAACAGCTTTTGTGGAGAGCCTGGCAATGGTAGGGGGAACAGCTCTACAGCAGACAATATCTTTTGTGAACAGTTATTTATAACGCGATAACAGAACAGTATTTAAGTAGACAGCTTTCACTGTGGTAACTCAGCATTAAGCTAAAGTTTATTCTTCACCATCTTATCTCGAGCTACTCTCAAATGCCTTGACAACACAATGCTGGTCACACACAAGTGGACTCTGACAGTATAACCCAAAGTGCGAGGTTCTGTCAGTTTATCATGTGTCACTAGTCACATGAAATTTGGGCTTAACAGGAGAGAATTCAAAAGTGGCCTTAGCCTGGCAGAGGCTGTCAGAGGATGTAGCATGAGAGGATTGTGCTTGTCTGATATCGGTGTGGAGTTTATTGATATCTATAATGGCACTAGCCTATAGGGTGGAGCCTTCAAGATAGGTTGCTCAGAGTGATGCAGAGAGTTGTTTTTGGGTGAACACAGATCAGAAATTATGGGGGTTGATTTGAGCATATTGGCTATCCCCCTCTTTAGGATAGATGTTCCATCATCTAGTGAGTGCATCCAGTTTCCCACCAAGTTTTCCAGGGTGGAACCAGATTACTAGGTTGAACTGGAATAGGTATTTAGACCAGTGGACCTGTTGGTGGGTTAGAATCCTGATGGTGGTGAAGTATTCAAGGTTCTTGTAGTCTGTTACAACATTGATAGAGTCTGCAGAGCCTTCAAGATAGTGCTGCCAATGTTTAAAGGCTTCAAAAATAGCTAGAAGCTCTTTGTCATAGGTGTCATAGTTGAGTTCAACATTATGGAGGCTACAGGAGCAGAAAGCGATGGGGTGAATTTTGCCATCTTTAAGATAGATGGAGAGGATAGCTGCAATTGCATAGTCAGAGGTATCAGTTTCCACCACTACCTTTCAATCAGGAATCCAGTGGGTAAAGATGGAGGCATGTATAAAGGCCTGTTTCAACTCATTAAAGGTGGCTAAGCATTTGTCATCAAATTTCCATGGAGTTTCCTTGCAGGTGAATCATATAAGAAGAAGAACAATATCACTATATTCATATATAAAGCAACAGTAGAAGTTGGTAAAGCCAAGAAAAGATTGGATGTCCTTGACCTTTCATGGCACTGGCCAGTCAACAATAGCTTTGACTTTTTCTTCAGACATACAAAGTTCTTCAGATAATAAGATGTAGCCTAGGTATTCCACAGAATCCCAGTTGAATTCACATTTGGAACTCTTGCAGTAGAGTCTATTAGCTCTAAGCCTGTGTAAGATCTCACAAACATGTTTCTGGTGATCTTCTGGATTGTCAGAATATATGAGGATGTCATCAAGGTAGACTACTACTGATATATCAAGCATGTCTGAGAATATATTATTCACAAATTGTTGGAATGCCACCAGAGCATTTGTGAGCCCAAAAGGCATGACATGCTATTTGAAAGAACTATAATAGGTCCAGAAAGCTGTTTTCTATTTGTTCTCTTTAGATATGCAAATGAGATGGTAGGCATGTCACAAATCAAGCTTGGTGTAGATGTGCATAGAGCAAGTAGAGTCAAGAAGATCAGAAATGAGGGGAAGAGGGTAGTGATCCTTCTTGGAGATTTTGTTTAGGCTACAGTAGTCAACACAGAGTCAGAGTTCACTGGTCTTCTTTTTGACAAATAGGATCAGAGCTCTGTGTGGAGAGCAGGATGGAGTAATGAACCTATTGCACAGATTATCATCAATAAACTCTTATAGAGCCTTGAGTTCAGATTCTGAGAGAGAATAAATGGGTCTAAGTGATGGAGATGTTCCTTTCTCAAGGTTGATTTTGAGGTCATATGGCCTGTGTTCAGATAGCTTTTCAGAGAGAGTATCACTGAAGATGTCTGCAAAATTGTGGTACTCTACTGGTACTGATGAAAGATCTGCTGGTTCTGCCAATGTGGCTTTAGCTCCAATATTAGGCAAAGAAGGCTGCAGTGTGAACTGCTGAATGCCTTTTTCTGCACTGGCTTGGACAAATGCAGCAGTGGATATGATGGAGATCTTTAGATGTGCTTTCATAGTAAAAGACTCTGAAGGAGGATAGGAGTAGATGGGTTCATATGGAAACAGAGTCTGTTGGTTACCTAGAGTTGATTTGGAATGAGGTGAAGCCCTGAGAGTTGGGCTGATAGAGTCTGGTGAGCACAGAAGTCTCAAAATTGAGCTGAAAGGCTTGGAGAGAGGTAGACTGTTGTCCTGTGGGCATGGAAGTCTCTGGGATGCAGTGGAGATTGTGGAATTGGTTGAAATGAGATCCTGGTAGCTTGAGCAGAAAGTAATACTGTTCTCAGTCCAGTCAATCAGTGGATTGTAGTGAGAGAGCCAGTTGTATCCTAGGACAAGATTGCAAGATGAATCCAGAGGAGTGACATAGAAGTTGATGGGAAAGATGTCTCCAGATGGGAAACAGATGGGGATGGTTGCAATTTGAGATATATAGCTCTTGATGTCACCATCAAACAATCAAAGTTGCATGCTAGGGATAGTTTTAGTGAGGATTTCATTGGCAGCTATATACTTAGTGTCAACAAAGCAGTGGCTAGAACCAGAATCAATAAGGGTAAGAAAATGCAGAATAATACAGGTTGGAGAACCATTGGGTTCTATAGTAGTTGGTAATTCTGCTGAAAGAGGAATGTGGAAGGAGTGATTGGAAAGGGATGTTGTATTGAGGGTGATAACCTCTAGTGTGCAAATAGAGTCAATGCAACCCTGAACTCACACAGAGAGAACAGGGTTGCTTCCTAGTTTTCTGACTCTGTAGAAGCTGGCTCCATGGGAGCAATATCAACTTCAGCTGCACAACCCTTGGCAGAGGCTGCTGCCTTCCATTTGTTGCAGTCCTCAGTCTTGTGTTTGGCTCCACAGAATATACAAAGGTTGTTCTAGCACTAGCAGTCTTTTTCTTTCTGAGTAAGATGGCCATCTTTGCTTAGCTTGTTAGCATAGGGCTTAGAGATGGTAGATTTTGGTGTGGAGCTAGAGTCTGAGGAAGAAGAGTTGGACCCCTTGGATTTGGGATTGGAGAATCAGTTGGAGGATTTATTATCCCAGTTTTTACAGGCAATTTTGGTCTTTCAGATCCAGTAGTGAGCATCAAGTTCTTGAGCAAGAAAGCACATATCACAAAGATTGTTTGGCTTCTCATGGTGTGCTATGTCATTCTTGATATGAGTGCAGAGACCACAGTAAAAGGCATAGTGGAGGGAGTTATCTTCATATCCAATTTGTGAGGCATACTGGTTGAATTAGACCATATACTTCATGATCTGATCTCCATCATGCATCTGAAGGTGTTCTAATGTGTCTTTGGCATTTCTGATGGCATCAAAGAGGCCAAAGTTGCTATGAAGCTCATCTAAGAAAGCCACTTAGGAGAATTGTCAGGCTGGTGGATTCTGCAGATTGGGGTTAAGAATATCTGGTTCAAACCAGTTAAGCATAGTGCCAGCCAGAAAGGAAATAGTGTAGTTGACCTTATTAGCATCTGTTGCAAATGCAGTAGGCCTATCATTAAAGTTTAACTGAAGAGAGACAATAAAGGCCTTCAGTTTGTGAGGGTCAGAGTCATCAAATGATTCTAGTTTTTTGACCTTGGTATGAATAGTGGCCGGTTTAAGGTTATTGAGAGAAGTGGAGACTCCTTGTAACAGATTCATAAATTCTAGAAACATGTCCTGCTGATTTGAATTGTTGCTTCCTGTGGGACTATTGAAGCTGTCTGGGCCATTGAAACCATCTGGTCCATCTGGCCCTCCTGGAAAAGGGTTTGGTGAATTACCATCTGGTTTCTGCTGGATGAAAGTATGAGTAGGGGTGTCTTCACTTCTACTCTCTGAGTCTGGGCTGTTATACATATTGCTCAGGAATAAGAGGTCTATTAGAGGGTCAGTTCAGGCACTATACATCAGGCTGGCTCATCAGGCTCCATTGGTTGAGATACTGGTAGTGTCAAAAGAGTTAAGAGAATCATTATAATTAGATTGGTGGACAGTGAAGCTAGAGTGATTGTAGGTTTTCCTATGGGAAGATTGTCCTCTACTGGAGGCTGATCTGAAAAGGCCTGATTGTTCCTTTGAGGCAGAGGCCAGAATGTCTTCCATGGAAAACATGTTGTGATAGATAGGCTGGGTTTGTTCAGGATCAGTTTCTGTGGATTGAGTAAATGTGGTGGATATGATAAAAATTTTTGACTCAAGGATTTGAGTTCAAATATACTGTTAGGAACATGTTAATCAAGTGGATTTGAGTGCATGCATGGAGACCAGCAGAGTGTGTGGGTGTCAATGAAGCTATTGGCAATATCACCTTTGAGTTGGAGCCCAAGAATTTGGATGAACAGAATGGAGTTCTGTCAGAGAAGTGAAGAGGAGTATCCTTTGAAGCAGAATCCAACAGATGAAGGAGAAGGAGTTGAAGTGAGTACAAAGTATAGATGGCTGTCCAAGTTGATATTTGAACTGAGTAGTTACAATGGTTATAGATGGCTTTATATACTAATGGTAGCTAATTCTAAGTCAGGTTCCATTGGGTTCTGATGTCAGTATTTGCTACCAAGTTTAGAGTCTAGGTATTACAATGTGAAATATAGATGTGAAATAATAATAATAAAAATAAAATTACTAGGTAATGGGAGGCAGTCAGAGTCTGATGGGTTTCTGTGATAGAATCCATGGTTGAGGTGACACAGAGGCCAGTGGCATGCACATAACACACCTTTGGATGTGTGATGGAGATTAGATCATAAAGTATATAGTCTAATTCAATCAGTATGCCTCACAAATCAGATATAGAGATAACTTCCTCTGCCACATCTTTTACTGTAGTCTCTGCACTTGCATCAAGGATGATATGGCTCACTATAGGAAGCCAAACAATCTTTATGACATGCATTTCATTGCTCAAAAACTTGATGCTCACTACTGAATCCAGAAGATTGAAATTGTCTGTGAAAACCAGAACAATAAAGCTTCTAACTAATTCTCCAACCCCAAATCCAAGAGGACCAACTCTTCTTTCTCAGACTCCAGCTCCACACTAAAATCCACCACTCTTAAGCTCCATGCCAACAAGCTAAACAAAGACAGCTATTTTACTCAGAAAGAAAAAGACTGCCAGCACCAGAACAACCTCTGCATGTTCTGTGGGACCAAACACAAGACTGAGGATTGCAACAAACAGAAGGCCACAGCCTCCACCAAAGGTCATGCAGCAGAAGTAGACACTGCTCCTGAGAAACCAGCTCTAATGAAGTCAGAAAACTAAGAAGCAACTCTGTTCTCTCCATGCAAGTTCAGAGTTGTATTGACTCTATTTGCACATTAGAGATCATTACTCTCAATGCAATATCTCTTTTCAACCATTCCTTCCATCTCTCATTTTCAGCAGAATTACCATCTGATATAGAGCTCAACAGATCTCTAGCCTCTACTATTCTGTATTTTTTTGTGCTTATTGATTCTGATTCTAGCCACTGCTTTGTTAACACTAAATATATAGTTGCCAATGATATTCCTATTAAAACTATCCCTAGTGTGCAACTCTGATTATTTGATGACTCTGTCAGAAACTGCATATCTCAAATCACAACTATTCTTATTCATTTTTCTTCTGGAGACACCTTTCCTATCAACTTCTATGTCACTCATCTGGTTTTATCTTGCAATCTTGTTCTGAAATACAACTGGCTCTCCTGCTATAATCCACTGATTGACTGGGCTGAGAACAGTATCACTTTCTGCTCAAGTTATCAGGATCTCACTCTAATCAATTCTATGATCTCAACTGCATCTCCAGGACTTCTGTGCCCACAGAACAACAGTCCACTCCTCTTCAAGCCTTCCAGCTTAATTCTGGGATCTCCATGTCCATCAGACTCTATCAGTCTAACCTCTGGAGCTCTATCCTGTTCCAAATCTCCTTTGGGTAGCCAGTGGGCCCTGTTCCTATATGAACCCATCTATTTTTATTCTCTCTCAAAGTATTTTACTACAAAAGCACATTCAAAGATTTCCATCATATCTGCTGCTGTATTTGTCTGAGCCAGTGCAGAAGAAGATGCTTAGCAGTCCATGCTGCAGTCTTCCTTGCCTAATATTGGAGCCAAAGCCATATTCATGGAACTGGCAGATCTTTCATCAGTGCCAAGAGAGTACCATGATTTTGCAGACATCTTCAGCAATACCCTCTCTGAAAAGCTACCCAAACACAGACTGTACAATCTCAAGATCAACCTTAAGAAAGGAACATCTCTACTGCTTAGGCCTATTTATTCTCTCTCAGAATCTGAACTCAAGGTTCTATGAGAGTTTATTGATGATAACTTGTGCAATGAGTTCATTACTCTGTTCCACTCTCCACATGAGGCTCTGATCCTCTTTGTCAAGAAAAAGACTGGTGAACTCTGACTTTGCATTGACTACTGCAGCCTAAATAAAATCTCTAAGAAGGGTCACTACCCTCTTCCCCTCATTTCTGATCTCTTCAACTCTGCTTGCTCCACACACATCTATACCAAGCTTGATCTTTGACATGCCTACCATCTTATTCATATAAAAAAGAGTAATGAATGAAAAACAGCCTTTCAGACTTGCTACAGTTTCTTTGAATGTGTTAGGAACATACCAATTGATTGGACTTAAGTGCATGTGTAGAGGCTGATGGAGTGCATAGGTATCAACAAAGCTATTGACAATGTCACCCTTGAGTCAAGGCCCAAGGATTTGGATTGACAGAATAGAGTTCTGTTAGAGAAGTGAGAAATATCCTTCAGAGCAGAATCTGATGGATAAGGTAGAGAGGAGCTGAAGTGAGCATGAAATGTAGATAGCTATCTAAGTTGATATTTGAACTGAGTAGTTACAGTGATTATACATAGTTTATATACTATTGTAGTTAATTCTAAGTCAGAGTCCATTGGATTCTAGTGCCAACTGTTTGCTACTGTGTTTCAAGTCTAGATACTACAATATGAAATACAGATGTGAAATGATAATGGTAAAATAAAATTAGTAGATAATAGGGAATGGGCAGAGTCTAGTGAAACTTGGTGATTGTTGAGGTGATATAGAGGCTGGCAGTATGCACATAACAGAATAGTGTCTCATGTCTTTTGGCCTCACAAATGCTCTGGCAGCATTCTAACATTTTGTAAATGATATATTCTCTGATATGCTTGATATATCAGTAGTAGTCTATCTCAACAACATCCTTATATATTCTAACAACTCAAAAGATCACTAGAAATATGTTCAAGAGGTTCTATGCAGGCTTAGAGCTAATAGACTCTACTGCAAAGGCTCCAAATGTGAATTCAACTGAGATTCCATAGAATACCTAAGCTACATCCTATCACTTGAAGGACTTTGTATGTCTGAAGAAAAAGTCAAGGCCATTGTTGACTGGCTGATGCCATGAAAAGTCAAGAACATCTAATCTTTTCTTGGCTTTGCCAACTTCTTGTTAGACTTAAGCATCATATGAACAGAAACATGTGATAAACAGAAGTCTTCTCACACTTCAGAAGATCGACTGAATTCACTGATGCATATTCTAATCAATATGTCACAAGACCTTAGGATTGGCTCAAGTATAAAATAGTGTAGAATAAACTTTAGCTCAAAGCTGAGGATTACCAGTGAGAGTGAGCCTGCCTAAATACTGTACAAGCTATGACTATTAATATCACTATCTATTGTGTGTTTTCATGTTTTTTGTGCCCATTGTCCTTGAGCATTGCTACTATACATAAAAGACTGATTGTGTGTTGTCAGGCAATGCTGTTGCATTGAAAGACAATGACTGACTCAGCCAAGTTGTGATGACTAAGCTTGGTCTCATAGTTTTAAGTGCTTGTCTAAGTGCTCTGACTAAGCATAGATAGGAGTTAATCATAGAAAAAGAAATAGAATAAAGAAAAAATCATAACATTATCTCCTCCTTAAGACCATCATTCTGATAGCTTAATTTAGAGATAACTCATAATCATGGATAACCTCTGCTGCCTCTATCCATTTCTTATTGACCCACTGGTTAGATTCAGAGTCATAGCCTTTCCAACTAATCAGATAGTCCATGATTGTGGTCATGCCACCCCTATGCACTCTGACTTTCCACAGTTTGTGGTGTAATATTTGATTGATTTTGTAGTGTTTTTTGTTATTAATCAGGTTCAGTGGAGGTGGTGGCAGTTATACTTGATTAGGGAATGCAAGAGTGATGTACAGTGTTAATAGGGCTTTATTAAAGATGTCATGGATATGCCAGTGCTTGGGTAGGTAAAGACAGTAAGCTGAGATCCCTATTTTTGTGGTGATAACAAAGGGGCCTGTGCATTTATCATCAAGCTTGTGCTTTGATCTGGAAAGGTGAAGGTTGATTGTGTCCAACTAAACCTTTTCATTTACTGAGTAATCATGTGAGAGTTGTTGGTGATAGTTATATTGATGTTTCATGATAGAGGCCACTTTTTCAAGAGCAGTCTTTGTTTCAGAGTAAATCTTCATTATCATAGTGGTGAAGTCAGAGGATGCAGGGGTTGTCATGTGTATATGTTCAGTCTGTATGATGTTTGGGTGTCTTCTATAGTTAATGAAGAACAGTGTTTTGCCAGTTGCCAAGTGGACTTGGTTATTGTGTTGGAAGGCTGCAAAGGCTAGCCATTCTGTCCAATTGTCCTGTCAGTAGTTGATAAAGAGTTGAAGATACTTTTTGACTTCTTGATTTGCCTATTCTATTTGCTCATCAGTTTGTGGGTGATAAGCAGTGAATGCATTTTATTTAATATTCAGGAGTTGGTATAAATTATCGAGAAATTTAGAGATAAATTACAGACCTCTGTTCAAGATGATCACTTGCAGCATGCCATACTTGCTGTAAACTTCATCACAAAGGATCTTTGCTCATCCTTCTGACATGAGTTCTATTGAGCATGTGATAGGGATGATTGCCTTCAAGAACTGGTCAATGATAATGATAATGATATCATAGCCATTGTATTCTGGTAGACTAGTGATCATGTCTACTAAAATATGGGTCTATGGGTGTTAAGCCCAAATTTCATGTGACTAGAGACACATGATAAACTGACAGAACCTTGCACTTCAGGTTATACTGTCAGAGTTCACTTGTGTGTGACTAGCATTGTGTTGTCAAGGCATTGCAGTTCGCTTGAGATAAGATGGTGAAGTAAAACTTTAGTTCGAGACTGGAGTGTTACAGCAAGAACTGAGCTACTTAAATACTGGTCTGTTATCATGTTATAAATAACTGTTCACAAAAGATATTGTCTGCTGTAGAGCTGTTTCCTCTACTGTTGCCAGGCTCTCCACAAAAGCTGTTGTCTTGCTGCAGAGCTGTGGTTGTGCACTGCAATAGGAGAATGACTGACTGGGCTGCTGAGCTAAGCATTCCCATAGTCATAAGCACTGATCTAGGCACCCTGACTAAGCAAGGATAGGGGTCATTTCCAAGGAAAAAGAAAGGAAAATAGGAAAAATCATAACATTACCCTCTCCTTAAGACCATCATCCCGATGGTTAAGTTAGGGAAGTCCTCCACCCCAGGGCAGGAGATGGCCAATCTGCTGGACCCATCCATTGGACCGCCATCTTCATTGTCCTGCAGTCTTTTGTTCAGCATAACATGGGGTCAGCTCAATGTGAGGACAGAGTCATCTTCATCGTTCTCTCGTATATGTCCTTTGCTATCGGCAGGTTGGTTGATGTATATCTGACTAGATATCATCTTTCTTCCTTTTGTCGCTGCATCTTTTTAGACATAATATTGAACATGACCATCCTTGATGTTCATTTTGTTGATTCGATGTTTATAATCCTGAATTGTGTCTTCTGCATTCATGTACTTTTCGTTGACCCATTGATTTGATTCTGATCCATAACCCTTCCAGCTGACAAGGTAGTCAATGGTTGTTTTCATGCCTCTGCCTCATGCTTTAACTTGGCGTGTTTTGTGATTTAGGACTTCATTGATTTCATAATGTTCTTCATCATCGATGAGTTCTGCTGGTGGTGGAGGTGGTCATTCCTGGTTTGAGAAGGCTGGCGCCACGTAGAGTGTCAGTAATATTTCATTGAAAACATCATGGACTTTCCAAGTTGCTGGGAGTTGCAACTTGTATGCGGAGTTGCCAATTTTTTTGATTACTTTGAAGAGGCCTGTCCATTTGTCAGCTAATTTTTGTTTTGGCCTTGGTAAGTGCAGGTTTGTTGTATCCAACCAAACTTTGTCATTGGTTGAATATTCATGAGCTATTCGCTTGTGTTTGTCATACTGCTTTTTCATTGCTGAAGCAGCCTTTTCAAGGGCAGCCTTGGTTTCTTCGTGGATCTTTGCCATCGTTGTTGCAAAGTCCGTCGATGCTGGTGTTGTTGTATGAATTTGACCAGTTTGTGCCATTGGTGGGTTATGTCTATAGTTCACAAAGAATGGTGTTTTACCTGTTGCAGAGTGAATTCTGTTGTTGTGTTGGAATGCTGCTAATGCTAGCCATTCCGTCCAGTCATCTTGATGGTAACTGATGAAAAGTCATAAATACTTTTCAATTTCTTGGTTGGCCTGTTCCGTTTGGCCATCTGTCTGTGGATGATATGCCATTGAGGCGTTTCGTTTGATGTTTAGGAGTTGATACAAGTCGTCTAAGAACTTGGACACGAATTGTGGTCCCCTGTCTGAGATTACTACTTGAGGCATGCCATACTTGGCATACACCTTGTCTTGTAGTATTTTTGCCCATCCTTCAGATGTCAATTCTGTGGAGCAGGTGATTGGAATGATTGCTTTTGAGAAGCAATCGACTATGACGATGATTGCATTATAGCCATCACTTTCAGGAAGTCCAGTCATCATATCCACTGAGATGTGGGTCTATGGTGATGAAGGGACCTCATTTGAGTGGAGTGGTGCTGCCCTGGGTTGTGTTGAAGTCTTGCCTCACTGGCAAACCTCGCAAGCTTTGACATATCAGGTGATATCATGGTCCATTTTGGGCCACCAGTATTCTCTTAAGACTAGTTCCTTTGTTTTAGCGATTCTGAGATGTCCGGCAGTCATGTGATCATGACATATAGTGATGATATCACCCCACAGTCGTTGATCCCTTGGGATGTAGATTCGTTCATCATAACGGATCAATCCCCCTTCTTTCTTTAGGCCTTGCTCATGGTTGAGTGATGGCATGATTCTTTGATTCCACTTGTGAGAATCCTGAGTGGCGCTCTTGATGCATTTGTGCATCTCTTCTTCTGTTGGTATAATCATTGCCTGGAAGTGTTCTGGTCATAGTAAAATGACTTCTTTGTTGTCATCTCCTCCTTGGTTGTGATCTGCCCTGTGGCTGAGGAAGTCAGCCTTCTTGTTTGCTACACCAGCTTTATGGTGTAGCATATATTTGTATTCAGATAGTTCTGTTACCCATCAGGCTTGTCTCCGATTAAGCTTTTGAGGTTGTTGGAAGTATCGGAGGTTTTGGTGATCTGTCCAGATCTTGAAGGTCTGGACTGCTCCAATGAGATAATGCTGCCATTTGGCAAGGGCAAGCATTATAGCGAGGAGTTCCTTGTCATAGATTTCATAATTGCGTTCCATCACCATGAGTGCTTTTGACATAAATGCGACTGGTTGCCATTTATTGTCTTGTTCCTATGAGAGTACGGCTCCTACTGCACCTTCGCTAGAGTTGGCCTCCACTCAGAATCTTCTGTCTTGGCTTGGTATAGCCAAGATGACGTCTTCGGCTAATCGGTGTTTGAGATCATCGAATGCTGCCTGTTGGGAAATTCCCTAACTCCATGGGGAATTTCCAGTTAGTTGTGTCATTGGTCGGACTATCTTGCTATAGTCCTGAATGAACCGTCAGTAGAAGTTTGTGAATCCTAAGAAGGATTGTAATTCCTTCTTTTTGTTTGGTTTCGGCCACTCAGTTACTCCCACTATTTTGATGGGATCCATTCGAATGCTTCCTTCGCTAATAATGACTCTGAGGTACTCGGTTTCCAGTACCTCGAATTCACATTTCTCCGCCTTGAGAAAGAGTCGGTGTTTCCTCATCCATGATAGCACTTGTCGTACAATTATCCTGTGTTCTTCTTTGGTTTTAGTCATGATGAGGATGTCATCCAAATAAATTGTGACTTTTTCAGTGGCGATGAGGTCCTTAAAAATGTTATTCATCATCCACTGAAGTGTCGCTAGTGAGTTGGTTAATCCAAAGAACATAACTGTCGGTTCAAACAAGCCTCGGTTGGTCCAAAAAGTGGCCTTCCATTCATCGCCTTCTTTGATCCATACATTGTTGTATCCCCATCGCATGTCAAGTTTGGTATAGTATTTGGCACCTCGGAGCTTGTTCATTAACTCCGTGATTAAAGGAAGTGGATAACGATTCTTAATTGTCATCTCATTTAACTTCTGATAATCTTGTACAGGTTGGAGCTTTCCATCCTTCTTTTTGATGAAGAAGAAGGGTGACGCCATCGGTGATTTCGATGGGTGAATTCTCCTGCTAGATAAGTTCTCATCCAAGAACTTATCGAGCTCCTGCTGTTCATTATTGTTGAGTGGATAGCACTTGCAATCCAGGTTTGCATTGGCATTGGGGATTAATTCAATGGCATGGTCTCAGGATTTGGCATCGGGTAGTTCGTCGAAACTTTCTTTTTCGAATAAATCCCAGTAGTCCTGTGCTCACATTGGTACCATTTCCTCAAATGTTCTTTCTTCTTTTGCAACATTAGCCTTTGCTGCTAGGTCATTGGCATGGTGTATTGCCCATATGTTGATGGCCCTTTGCAGGTTGACAGTGAGTATCATTTCAGCGTCCTCTATTTCTTCATCCCATCAGTCCTTGGGATCTTCATCTGGTAGTTCAAATAGAATTTTCTGGCAGTGACATCAGGTGAAGATGATGCGTCCAGTTTTCCAATTGATTAAGGGGTTGTGTCTGATTAACCAATCATGACCAAGGAATACCTCTCTGGTTCCTAGATCAGTTACAGCTAAGTCAATTCGTTCTGAGTGATCACTGATAGTGAGCCTGAGCTCGACATATTTGGTGATCGCCCCTGCTTGATTCTTTGTTCCATCTGCATTATAGACTGGAATCGGGGCTGCTGTTACTCAAGTAGGTAGTTGATGCTTGGTGATGAAAGCTCGATTGATGGAACTTCCCATGCAGTTGCTGTCGATCAGGGCAGTGACTGCATGGGTAGATCAAGATGTTAATGTCTTGATCTGTGCCTTGGTTACCAGATCTTGTCCAGAGGACTTAGTTCATTGAATGAACTTTTGTGGTCTATGTAATTCATTAAGCCATTCCAAGGCCTGGCATCTTTCTGCGTTCCATATTCCTATGATCATGTCATCGATCACCTCCTCGATATGGGTCTTATGTATCCAATTCTTGAGTATAGCTGCTGCTGCTGCTTCGTTTTTTGCATCTTTGATTGCCCACCAAGTCCATTCAGTATCAAATGGCTTGAGTCAGACTGTGGGGCTCGCTGCCTCTGTTCAGCCTGAAGGCAATTGAGTCTGTTTCATCTTTTTAGCTTGATGATCTTTTAATGATGATGTACCTTTGTTAGGGCTCTCTGCCCTTCTTCGGCCCTTCATCGGCACTTGAGTTATAGAAGTCAATTCCTTAGGCAATTCTGATTTCTGAGTAATGAGGTCAGGTATATTCGAATGCACGCATAATTTAGACATAGGTGATAATACTATAGAAGATAAAATGTCAGTCTGTCCAGCAGATTGTGACCCGTTACTTGTTCCTTTGGCCAAGGCAGTTGAATCGCTTACTGCTTGGCCCTGTCTTTTATCTCCTTGGGTTTGTCATCATCCCTGGGGTCCTGTGCTTCCTTTGTTAGCTCAGCAATCTGCGCTCTGATGTCCTCCTGCATGCGTTTATTCTTCTTCTCTGGGCAGTTCCATGCCATGTAGCTGGGTTAGCCACAATTGAAGCACTTCCCCTTCTTCTTAAGGCGATCCACATCGATCTGCTTGCCCATTCTGGTACTTGGACCCTTACTAGTTTGCTTCCTGTCATTCTTGGAAGTTGGGGCTGAGCTGCCGGGTCTGGTGGACATGGTCACATGGGAGGTGGAGGGCTTTGAGCCCTGTCCCTGGTACCTATGCTGGTCCCACAGGTTTGTTGCTTCTGCCTTCTGTCACTGTCATTCCTGCCACATTAGGATGATTCGGGCCTTCCAATCATCATAGCCGACCAGCACACTATGGCCAAGATCCAAGATCGTCTTGAGATAATGAGGCAGTACTCCCCGCTTCATGTATTCAACTATGCGCCCTGAGTCGGCTATGTCCTTCTGGATTCCAGCAAGCTTTCCGAGTCGTTCTAGTTCATCGAAGTAATCGGGTGCCACTTTGTCGCCCATCCTATACTCCTTCATCTTCAACTTGTGGACTTCTCAGACCTGTTAGGAACGTGCCAATCGAGTAGGCTTGAGTGCACGCGTGGAGTCCGGCGGAGTGCGTGGGCGTCGACGAAGCTATTGGCAACGTCACCCTTGAGTCGAAGCCCAAGGATCTGGATGGG
>NW_025064979.1:0-16535 GCF_019112545.1 Guyanagaster necrorhizus
AGCAGTGCTAGAGATTTGTGAGTGTTAGTGAAAGCCTAACAATTAGCTCAAGACTTCACATGCTCTGGTCTAATGGCACTTTGCCTAGGACTAGCATATGAAACTCATGCTCAGAAACATTGTCACCACCTCTATTGCAGGCACTTGCCTGTTCATCACAGTAACAGGAATTATTGAATATCATATTATGTGGTTACCAAGAGAACAAAGAAGAAGAAGGAGAGAACTGGAGGAGTGGCAGAATTGGCAAAGAGTGGATTTTCTTTGTCAAGCCCTTCAACCAGCATGCCATACACTTCTGAGTCAGGAGAGCATCATCATCTGGTCATTGGCCTCAGAACCCACAGACACCAGCAGCATAAATTATATTGTCTAATCTCTAAGACCTAAAAGTGTATAAAGTGGAAGAGGAGGAGTTGAACCCTCCTCTTGTTATCTGACTGGCTATCTCTGATGGAGGAGAGTTGGTATGAGGAGATGACAGCCATATAAGCTGATCTCCAATCAGAGATGTGGCCACTTTCACTGCTGACTATCACCAAGAGCATATATCAGAAGCTCTATCCAGACTCTACTCTAAGCAGGCAGATAAGTCCAGCCTTGTGGTCAGCCCACTCTGAAGCCCTTTGATCTAAGAGCAGGACATCAGTCAGATCATCCTCAGAGTTAATGCATACAGCCTTGGAGGGAGTGAGCCCCAGTCTGCTGAATCAGAAATAGTGGACCCATATGAGCTGGGTAGAGGATATGAATATATCCTCAACTGGCAAATCTGCATGACAGAAAAATCTGCCTAGATACTATTGGTAGCTCAAACAGCAGCAGACAGTAGACACCTGCTAGTTAGATATCAGCAAAAGACCTCAATACTTTGCACTGCCAGAATACACCAGAGAGCTAGTAGACAGAGTATGGCAGAGACTAGAGTAGCTGAAGTAGTATAGAATGCTAAAGAGTGCTGGGAGCCCCCATTTCCTTCTCTTTACCATATGCTTAAATGACCACCATCAGCAGAAAGTAGCCTAAGCAGTTGGAGAAGCTGAAATCCTTTCTGGTGAACCCCTCAATAAGCTTCAGCTACACTCATCTGTCTATTTGCTAGAGCAAGGCCTGAAGATGTCAGACTCTCAGCTCTATCAGCACTCTCTGGCAAAGAAAAAGAGAGAAAAGAGCCAGCAGTACTATTTTCTCACTCTCTGAAGAACTGTCAGACTATCCTCAGTATGACTGGAGACTACAGTCCTTGTCTAAGCCCAAAAAACCAGCGCTACCACCAATGCCACCACTACTGCCACCTGACATTCTGCCCTCATGAGAGCCCAAAACTATAGAGCCCTGAAGAAATTTAAAGCTGACTATAGCCTATGAGTGAGTACCATTCAAAGAAGAAAGCCTGAACTTGAAACACTTTTTCCAACAATATGAGGCTTATTTCAAGGTGTATAGCATCTACTTCTCCATGAGCTCCACTGGATTCAGCCCTCACCAAGTAATATTCTGTATAATTTGATTTGAAGATGCTGTATAAGAATAGTAGAGCCTATAAGAACAGTACTTTTATGACTCAACTATAGAATGATGGAGGTATCTCTTCTATTCATGATTCAAAGAAGCTATATAATGATAATTCAAGCTAGATGTAGAACAAAAGTTTTGTGTAGCCAAGTGGCAGATCTTATGACAGGCCAACTTCACTGATGCCAAGAAATTCTTTCAAGAATTTAAAGAGTTAGCATATCAGGCTGAGAAGATGGATGATCATAAAGCCATGTTGGAGCAGATTGAGAATGCAGTCTGACTTAATCTCCACAACACTATTGTCTATAGGGACAATAATTTTTCCTCCACTTATAATGAGTAGAAAAGAAGGATTCTGTGGATAGACTACAATTATCAAGTCAGCACTCTTGGTTATAGAAAAGTGAAAGTCACTACAAGTGGAGGAAAGGCTGTTGCCAGTGGGTCAGTTCCAAAAGGAATGACTATGAGTAACAAGAGGACAGAGACTGAAACTGTGTATGGTGGTCAGAGGCAGTTGATGGATATTGATGCACTCTGAAGAAAAGGAAAGTGCTTCAATTGTAGAGAGAAGGAGCACTTATCTCATGCCTGCCCAAAACCCTGCAAGCCTTGGCTTCAAAGATCTGTCTCATGCAATATTTAGAAAATGAAATTCTCAGATAAAGAATGGAAGCAGCTAAGTCAAATGTATCAAGAAGAAATGGCTGGACAAAAAGCCTAGAAGAAACTGGACTGGACCATTAAGGAGGAGAAGTGGAAGGAGAGAGGAACTGAATCTCAGGAGGATTTTGGCAAGTAACCTCTCAATGTATACATAGGCAGGTTTCCAACATTTTTTGACTAAAGCAGATGATACTAAAATAGTGCATTCCAAACCAGACATTATATCTACCAGTACTAGGACATTCTCTGTAGGAACCAGTAATAAATATTTGCTGCTCAAAAAGAAAAAAAAAGTATGCAAAAAGACTCAAATGCTCTTAAGAGCCAAATCAGGCAAGCAGTGCTCTATAAGGTGCATTTTATTATTCCACCAAAAACTGAAGAAAAAGCACAGGAGAAAGCAGAATCTAAATCACATATATTGCTACCAAAACCAAGGATGAAATCAGCCATTCAGTGCAGAGCCCCTATAGAGAAGTCTCAGTCTGAGCAGGCAATAGAGTATCCAAGGAAAGAGCATCCTGAACCAAAGATAGTAACAGGATGGAGAAAGCCAGACACAGCTGCCTGGATACTATAAGCCATAAAAGAATCTCCAAACCTAGTAGCCTTAGTCATGCTGAAAGGATGGATACATCCAAAATAGCAGGCTGAAGCTGATCAGAATCTAATCAATATACTCTAAAGTATAAGAGAAAATGAAGCACTATAGATGCTAGAAGAAATATGACAAGAGAAAAAATACATACAGAGAGGAAAGGGCAGAGATGAAACTATCTTCTAAATCTAACTAGAGATACTGGACACCCATCAAGTGGTGAGCACTGAGGCCTTATTAGACAGTGAGTATATGAGAAGTTCCATAGATAAAGACTTTGTCCAATGAAACAGGTTCAATACTCAAAAAATTCCCAGATCCATTCCAGTGTATAATGCAGATGGAACTCTCAATAATGGAGGGTTCATATTAGAGTACTGTGAACTACAAATAGCCACTGGAAATGGGCATATTGAGCAAATAGACTTTGCTATAACCTATCTCCACAATCAAGAAGTGTTCCTAGGATATGACTGGCTTTAAAAGCATAACTCATGAATAGATTGGAAGAAAGGAGAAGTTGTTTTTAATAGATGCACCTGTATTAGAGGATAAGAAGTCCACTCAGACCAAGACAAACCAGAAGAAACAATATGGCAGAAAATAGAAGAGAGAGATCAATTTCTAATGGTAGACCCTCAATCAGCCATAGAGATCTGGGCAGCAGATACCACTTCAAATGAGTTAGCTGCCAAAGCATATACAGAAAAGCCCAAGAAGTCCTTTGAAGAGATGGTTCCCAGACAGTACAGAAATTTCATTGACATATTCAGCAAGGAAAACTTCAATGAACTACCACCAAGGAAACTATGGGATCATGCCATTAAACTGATACTGGAAGCAAACACTAATCTAGAGTGCAAGATGTACTCACTAGGAAGGGCTGAACAGGAAGAGTTAGACAAATTCCTGGATGAAAATCTAACTAGTAGAAGAATCCAAGTATCCAAGTCTCTCATGGCCTCTCTCTTCTTTTTCATAAAGAAGAAGAACAGGAAGTTGTGACCAGTTCAGAA
The DNA here is from genome assembly GCF_019112545.1 of Guyanagaster necrorhizus. Classification (NCBI taxonomy): domain Eukaryota; kingdom Fungi; phylum Basidiomycota; class Agaricomycetes; order Agaricales; family Physalacriaceae; genus Guyanagaster; species Guyanagaster necrorhizus. Next base: position 3,799 of record NW_025064979.1, read on the forward strand.
TTACCAAAAACTTAATGACCTTACTATTAAAAATCAGCACTCACTTCCATTAATTTCTGAGCTTATAGACAAACTATCAAGAGCCAGGTACTTCACCAAACTGGATGTCCAGTGGGAATATAATAATATCTGAATCTAAGAAGGAGATAAATGAAAAGCTGCATTCCAAACCAACTAAGGACTGTTTGAGCCACTGGTGATATTCTTTGGACTCACCAACTCTCCAGCAACTTTTCAGACCATGATGAATGATGTTTTCTGAGACCTTATCATGCAAGAAAAGGTTGCTATTTATCTGGATGATATAATAATTTTCTCAAAGACTCTTGAAGAGCACCAAGCCATGGTATAGTGTTAGGCCCAAGTGACACATGAACTATGACATGTGGTAAATAAGTGCTGTATTGTGTTCATACAATCATGCTTAAGTCCACTTGATGTGCTTATAGTTGTTATATCCCAAAGTTAATGCAATAGTTGACTTGTAGTGAAGTAGTAGGATAAAGGATAGTTTGAGACTAGAGATACATGATGCTGCCTATGCTACTTATATACCTCTAGGTCAGTGGCTAAATATACTACTGCTAATTGTGAGTTTTTGCACTATAGTTTTCATTGTCCTAGTGAGTTGATATTATCTACAAAAGGCCTGTTGTGCTGTTGTTGGGGTATTGCTACAAGTCAAGAGACAATGGCTGATTGTGCTGACTAAGATTGTCCCACAGTCCTAAGTGCTGGTATAGGTGCTCTGACTAAGTATGAATAGGGGTTAATACTGCAAGAATGAGAATAAAAAGAAGGAAAAATCATAACATATGGTAGGTGCTACAAATTCTTCAAGAAAACAAATTATATCTAAAACCAGAAAACTGTGAGTTTGAAACTCTGAAAACAGAATATCTAGGACTCATTATCACTGAAAAAAGACTAAAAATAGATTTCATAAAGACAGCAAGGGTACAAGAGTGACCCATACCAGCCAAAAAGAAGGAACTACAATCCTTTCTATGATTTGCTAACTTCTATCAATGATTCATAGAAGGATATGGCTGAGTGGCCTTGCTACTAACCAAGCTTACTGGAAAGACAGAGTGGGAGTGAGAAAAAGCTCAGAAACAGATGTTCTAAGAAATCAAGCACTATATTTGTTCAGATCCCATTCTGGCCATTCCCATTGATGATAAAAGATTTAAAGTTGAAGCAGATACATCTGAAGGAGCTCTAGGAGCCATTCTTAGCCAAGAACAGAAGGAACAGTGGAAACCAATTGCATACCTGTCAAAAGCACTCTCTGTCACAGAATGAAATTATAAAATCTATGACAAGGAGTTGCTTGCAATAATGACAGCCTTAGATGAGTGGCATTATTATTTTATGAGAGCCAAGTATGATTTTGAAATATGGACTGATTACTAAAACCTCTAGTATTTCAAAAAACCACAAAAACTGAATTGATAACAAGCATGATAGGTAACCAAATTGGCTGAATACCACTTTAGTCTCTATTATAAACTGGATGCTACCAACAGAAAGGCAGACCTACTCAGCTGAAGGGCAGACCATGACCAAGAAAAAAAGAATAATAAAGAAATAGTAGTATTCAAGCTAAAAATATTCTATATAAATGCCATGATCTTTTCAACTGCCCCTGAAATCTTAAAAAAGATGCAAAAGGAAAAGAAATTCACAGAAGACTCAGTACCATTGGCCATTGACAATGAAGAGAAAGGGTGGACTCTTGAGGAGGGGATACTCTATTTCCACAATCAATTATATACCTCAGCAAGCAAAAAGCTATGAGGGAAAATCATAGCCACCTGCTATAACCACTCAACAGCAGGACACCCAGGAATTGCAAAAACACAAGCTGATCATCTGAAACTATTAGTAGCCTAACCTTTGAAAATCAGTAGAAGCCTATGCTAAAGGATGCAAAACATGCCAAAGAACTAAAGCCAACACTCAGCAGCAGACAGCATCACTACACTCCAATGAGATCCCTTCAGACAAACAGAAGGTGATTTTGGTAGACATAATAGGCTCTCTTCCTGAGTCCAAAAGATATGATACCATCCTAGCCATTGTGGATCAATTTTCTAAAGAACTTATTCTCATTGCCACTAACATGAGTTTGAATGTGGAAAGATGGGCATGATGTTTTTGAGACCATGTATATGCCCACCATGGCCTTCCAGACAAAATTATCTCAGACCAAGACCCACAGTTCATCTTGCAGTTCATAAAAGAGCTGTATAAGCTACTTGAAATCACTGGAAATCTATCAACAGCATACTATCCTCAAATGGATGGACAAACAGAGAGAGTCAATCAAGAGATTGAAAAATATTTATGAATATTCATCAATCATCAGCAGGATGACTAGACAGAATGGCTCTCTTTAGCAGGATTTGCTCACAACAACCAAGAAAACTCTACTACAGGCTTTAGCCCATTCTTTGTGAACACTGGTATACACTCTAACACTGGAATGAACCCTTCATGAAGAAGCAGTCAAGTACTCCAAGCAAAAGATTTTGCTACTGAAATGAAGAAGATCTATAATGAGACAGAACAAGCACTTCTAAAAGCATCAGACTCAATGAAGAAACAATATGAGAAGAAAAGGGCATCAGAAAAAGAGTATCAACTAGGAGATCAAGTCATGCTAGACATGAAAAACTTAAAGACAGACAAAACTATGAAAAAGCTGGATGACAAATATAGAGAGCCCTTTAAGATCACAAAGAGAGTAGGCAATGGAGCATATGAATTATTTATTCTGAAAACTTGGAAAATCCATCTGATCTTTAGCAAAGCCTTGCTCAAACCATTCCAACAGGCTGAATTTTCTAATCAGCAGAAACCATCATCATCTAAACCTGTGGTGGTTGATGATGAAGATGAATATGAAATTGATACCATCCTTGATGATAAGATTTAATACAGGAAACAGTGGTTTTTAGACTATTTCAAGAGGTATGGCAATAAGGAAAACTGATGATATACAGAAAAAGATCTTTCACATGCAAAGACCCTCATCACCAAATATTGGGCATACTAAAATTCTCTGGCAGCTGTCAACTTTGCCCTATTGGATCAACCAATATTTGACAAGTCAGACTATATTCATATACAATGATTGCTCTTCAGAAAAGACTAAACCCTCTTTGAATGCAAAAAGCTATTTTTATGATGAGAGGAAGATAACCTAGCCACTGGAACCTTTGTTGACCAACTCTATTTTTTCAACTGCACTAATGATGTTTTCACTGAAATTAATAGCAAGGATGAAGCATGATCTCTCTTTTCTAAGCTGCTCTAAATAATTGAGGATGATTGTCTTGAGGAGAGGGTAATGTCATGATTTTTGCTCCTAAATCATGACCTGCTAATGCTTAGTAAGCAAATACTTATTAATCCTAACCTCAGGCTGATCTTACAAAAGATGATGAAGATATAATGACATTATGGTTATGTTTTATTCATTGATGCACAATAAGATGACAAGAAACAACATAGTAACTATTGCCATTCCACATCTTGAATACAATAGAAACTGTAGCATATGGAAAACTCACTATAGTGATGGTACAGCAGAGTGACAATAACAAACAAAAGCAAGAGCACAGTCATTGTTATCTCAGACAATGAGTAGAGGGCATGAAAAGCAGATAATAGTCACCTGTAAGGCATAGGGTTCTTTAGACAGTATATAAGACAGTAGTACACACTGATGTACCTCAGTCTTGAGCTAAGATTTAATACATCTACTATACTCTCTGACTACCTAATGCAAATACTCTTGCTATAATGGCAGACTATATCTATCAGCCACAACTCTTTATCTCTCTTTACAAAATCCTTATAGCCTACCTCATCATTCTCATCATACTTTTATATCAGAACTAGACTCAGACTCAGCATCTAGAATTGGACCCTAGTGAAAACAGTGCTAGAGATTTGTAAGTGTTAGTGGAAGCCTAACATTTATTCTATACTTCTTTTCTCTTAAGCTTAACTATTCAAACCTTGATGCATGCCAAATATATAAGCAAGTAGACTCTGATGTGACTGTATAAATATGATACAGCATCAGTTTATCACATATATAGGATCACATGCCAAGCAGATCTAATAAACATGAGTATCAATATATAAAAGATTTATGCATTCTATTATACTATTTTCTTAGATATCTTCTCTTTCTTCTGCCTTCTTTGTCTACAATATATTTACTTGTCTTTATTAGTTAGCCTCTTCTTTCTTTCAGTAGTCTTTCTTTTGACATCTTATCATTCTTCTAGTTATCTTTATCTATTTTGCCACTCTATTATAGTACAAATAGCTATATATTTTATCCTCAAATAGTATCTTTCTTTTCTTCTTTATAAGCTTAACACCTATAGGTTGTATGCTCACACTGAAGTCTATACTCATATCTGAAGCTTATCATAACTTAAACTGAGGTTCACCTACAGACTCTTAGGTTGTCAATCATGGCATCAGCACCCTCACACTTTCTCAGCACCCATAGTCAGACTGACAACTTTGATCTCACATCTCTCTCTTAACAACCTAGAGCTACTTTTGTGCATCACTTGTTCACACATCCAAGCAGTGACCTCCTAGACTACTATCTTCCCAGCTACTCTAATCAGCCATCTCTAATGTTTGCACTTTGCTCATGATCCCACTCTATTGTCTCTATCTCCTCCACTACTGATGTCAGCTGCTGCACTTATTTCAGCTGCAGCCATATCTTTCATCAAAACCATCTCCACTGCTGCTTCAGCTACTATCACTTCTTCTGCCAAAACCACCTCTGTTGCTACTCCTGTCATATCCACAATCATCTTCACCATGTATGCACCATTCAGCATTGGCTTAATGCCTGCTCCATATTTGAAAGAGGCTTCTAGGTTCTCTTTATTAGATCTGAATGAGCTTGATGGTTTTTTAGCAGAGTATGACCACTTGGCTAAGATTCATGCCCTCTCAGACCAGAAGCATGCAATCTTGTACTATGCCAATTCAAAAGCCAAGTGGCTCTGAAAAACATCTGAGGGATACCACAATGATTTAGCTAAGTGCAACTGGAACACATTCAAAGCTGACCTCACCAAGGAATTTTACATCTCTTAACAGCATAAGCACTCTCTATATGAGTTTGAGAATCTTGCTGAGAAGTGGCACCACCATGAGATGATGAAGGTTGAAGACCTAAAATATTACCATAGACAGTTTAAGCCTATTGCTAAGCCTTTGTGTAAAAAGAATACTATAGCAGAGAATGAAAAATAACATACTTTTTGAAAAGGCTTTGCCTGTCATACCAGAGAATATATTGAAAACTGTATTTGTCACATTGACTCTGCTTAGGATTGAGATGAGCCTCTGTCTATTAAAAAGGTCATAGAGACAGATTGCTAGATGCTATGCTCTATCATATATGATACCAACTCTGATTTCAATGACTCTCTCAGCTGTTCTCATCACCATAAAGAGAAAAAACAGGCAAACTCTGATAGTGAAAGCTCAGATTCAGATGCTGACACTCCTATTCCAGTGAAGAACACACTGAAAACCTATACAAAGAAGGTACTGGACACAACTATAGATGATCTTCAGGCTGCATTAGAGAAGTTATCTCTGGCACAAGCAATTGCATTCCAAGCTGCCTTATAATCACTGGTGTAATTTCTCAGTCCAGCTACAAGGTCTATATTTGTGATGATATACCAGTTTAAGAATTCTGTCTTGCAGACACAGAACATCTCTCAATTCCTGACCAAGCCAGCTGAATGTTTTTTCTATGGTGAGCTGAATCACTTTATTGCTGATTGTGTATAGGTGTCTATCTATATGGACATAAGATGAATCATACTTGTGAGATGGTGGTTCTGTTTCTATGATGGCAGTCTCATCTGACATATGCAGTAACACACTTGCTTGAAGACCATCATTGACAGAGTCTTTGGAGAACTTTTATCTCTGCCAGCTGCTACTGCCACTTCAGTTACTCATATACAGCAGTCCAGCCCTGCTCAGAAGGATTTTTAAGGCATACAGCAATTGATAAAGACCTCTCACAACATACAACAGCTTTTATTGAGGAAGTTGATGATAAGCTGGAGATGGCTCATATTGTAATAATTACAGATAATGGCAATAATGTCTGGTGAGGCTTCTTGAGGATAGAATGTGATAGAGAAGATGTAGAGGATTCAACCCATCATGCAGAAGTAATAGTGACTATAAGAGCATAATAGAAGACTGTGAAGGAGAGTGCAAAGTTCACTAAAAAGAAATCAGATCCAAGAAAACAAGAGAGACTCATACCAAATAAACATCAGCCTGCTTACAAGAATGAATCACAACTAGATGATCAAACTGCTATCTTATGAATATACTAGAAAATTTTGAATGCACCTATTACACTGCTAGTCCAAGATCCATATGCTATCAGCAGAGATCTCACTAAGAAGGCAATAACATATGAAAAGATCAGTCACATTCCCACTCAAATTTCCACTGCCCTCACCCCTAATACTTGAGCATGCCACTCCTCTTCACATTATAAATATCTCCATCACTGGAAGAGCATCAGAACCAGTCTTACTGGATGAAGGCTCAGAGATTATAGTCATCTGTCAGGATCTAGCAGAAGAATATAGTCTAGATATTAATAAGCACTAGAGGATGGTTATAGAATCAGCTGCTGGCTTATAAGATGAACTCTCAGACTATGCAGAACAGCTGAAAATTATAGTTGAGAGGCTCATTACTGTAGCACATGCATTCATAGTGTCAAAAGTCTCTTACTAAATCCTCCTGGGCTATTCTTGGCAATATGCTGTCCATCTATAAAAGTAAAAAACTACAGCCAAAGTCACTGTCAAGATCTGAAAGCCAGTACTGATGAAATCTTAGTATAGAGAAATCAAGACTAAAAAATACAGATAGCCAGCAGGCCATTCTTTTAGCATGCTCCAGACAGTGGATGATATAGTCAAAAGATGAGAACACAACTCTGAGTCAATCTTATGCTCAGACCAGAGACAGCTTATAAAATCAGCTCTCATGAATACATATGCCTTCATCTATTCTGTACTGGCCAACATATTCACTTTCAATGAAAATCCCCATTGTCTCTTGTATAAAAGCATGAACAAGAAAGCAAATCTGATCTCAGCTGTACTCCTCAAATATGCAAAAATCTGTTACTAATTCTCAGAAGACCTCTTGTTATCTATTCCTCCACTATTTTCATTTCTGACAGACTTCCTACTCTCCTCACATCTTATGTTTGAATGATTACAGTCACTGAGAATCCTGTCAAATGAATTTCTATAGTCTGAGGAAAGGTGATTGGCCATTAATATGCTGATGTTCAACAAAGAAGCTATAGCATTCACTAGTGAGAAATGTGGACAGCTGCAAAATGACTATGTTAGTCCAGTGATCATTTCACTTGTGGAGCATGAACCTTAGGTCTGAAAGTCTATCCTAGTACCACTAGGCATCTATTATCAGATCATCAAACAAGTCAAGAAAAAAGTATGCTAGGGTCTTTAGAAGTCTTTAGACAGTTTCTACTGGACACAATGGTTCTGCATCTCTAAGAAAGATGGCTAGGTTGGGATAGTCATAAATCTGGACAAAATGAACCAGCATACTATTTTTACAATAGGCCAGCCACCACTCTCAGACTAATACTGTGAACATGATGCAGAAAGAGGCATATACATAGAAATTGACCTCTTGTCTGATTATGATCAGCATATTTTAGATATTTTCTCATGAGATATTACTACTATTAACACTCATCTAGATCCTATAAGGCTCACTACACTGCTGCAAGAATAGACAGATTCTGTGAACATCTTTTATCATGATATAGTCTTCATCTTGCAGCATGAAACAGATGTTGCACCCAATTTCATTGATGATATCAATATGCTAGATCTCCAAACTTGCTGTAAACTTTCTGACAGTGGCTATGAGAAGCACTCTGAGAATAACAATATTTAAAAGTTCATATGAAAACACTTACAAGACATACATCAGGTTCTCTATTGTCTGAAGTATGCAGGAGCCTTCATCTCTGCAAAGAAACTCTGTATTTGTATCTCAGAGCTTGTTATTCTAGATCAGCTTTGCAGCTATAAGAGATGTCTTTTCAAGAATATGGCAGTTCAAAAGATAAAGTCCTGGCCACTGTCACAGTATTAAGCAAGTTCATGGGTTCCTCAGTCTAGCTGGCACAGTCTATATTTGGATCTAGGATTTTGCTGCCATAGCTCATCCTCTCATTAGGCTAACAATATAGAACACTCATTTTGTCTGAATGCAAGACAAATAGAAAGCTATAAACATCTTAAAAGAAGCTATCATCAGTTGTTTTATAATATAATCTATTGACTATACCTCATAGCATAATGTCATTCTGTTAGTCAACTCATCAGAAATAGCATGCAGATTCATCCTATAGTAGGAGAGTATTAATACACAAGGCTGTATTATCTGTTTTAGATCAATTATATAGTCAAATATAGAGTTGAGGTACTTATAGATAAAGATTGAGCTCTGAGAACTTTGGTGTGCTCTACATGCTGTCCACATATATCTGGTTGGCTTGAAACACTTTATAGTTGTGATGGATATGAAGTACATCTATGAAATGCTGAATAATCTAGACTTTCACTCCAACATATCAATCAACTGTTGGATTGCAGCAATTTTGATGTTCAATTTTACACTGGTGCACATTCTCATTAAACATTTCAAAGGCTCTAATGGACTGTCAAAATGGGAACACATAGGTGATGATAGAGATATACCTGATGTTGATGCAGAGAATTGGATAGACAATGAGATTTTAGGTTGTAATATGTGGATTGTCACATTCTTGCATAAAGTCACCAGTGACAACATCCTCAGCATCCAGCAAGCCACTGGACTCTCTCAGACATTCATGGTCACTTTAATAGAGAGCAACAATATGGAAGAACCCCCATAAAATAACAAGTATTGACAGCAAAACTTAGTAATAAAGAATATTCAGTATTACTTTACTCATCTAAATGCTCACTCTCACTTCTACAAATAAAATTCTCATACTACAGCAATAGGCATGGCTATACTTTATCACTAGAGGATAAATATTCTGTTACAGCCAAGAAGAATGTCACTAACTAGTAGTTTCACAAGCAGGATGCCTGTCAATCCTATATGCAGTCTATGATAAGCTTAGACATTGAAAAAACTTTTACTCAATATGATAGCAAGTTCAGAACTGTTTCTGGTAGTCTGGGCCAGATTATGACAGCTGATGGTATCTAAAGACATGCTATAAGTGTCAATTAGAATCTATAGTATATATACACTTATTTTCAAAAATCTCAAAGCCTGCAAGATTATTTCAAAAGTATCATATTGACACTATGCATTTGCTAAAAGCTGGAGGATATTAGTATATTATTCAGAGCAGGTGCAGCCTCACTCATTGGCCAGAATTTTGAATGCTGTGTTCAAAGACTGGAGAAACAGTGGGACAGTTCATTTTTGAGAAGATTTTATATTGATAAAATGATGTTGCAGAGCTCTTGATCACAGATAATGGATCTCCCATTGTTGCAGCAGTGGACTGCTTGAGCAAGAAATACAGTATCTATTATATACAAATCTTGGCATACAATTTACAAGCTAACAGAATCATGGAAGTTGCCTATAGATCTATATGCAACACTCTGAAAAAACTCTGTAAAGGAGATAAAAAGACTTAGCCAAGAAAAGCTCATCTAGCTTTCTGGGCTGACTGTATCATCACCTTAGATTGTATACAAGTCTCTCTCTTCTATGCAGCCTATAGAATAGAGCCTCTCCTTCCCTTCAACATCTTACTGGCTACATTCTTGTTTTCTGCATTCTCAGAAAAGGTGTCTAAAGCCAATTTTCTGTATATGCATATATATCAGCTGAAACAATGAGAAAAAAACTTAGCCTGCTTGTTAGGCTTCCACTAACACTTACAAATCTCTAGCACTGTTTTCACTAGGGTCCAATTCTAGATGCTGAGTCTGAGTCTAGTTCTGATATAAAAGTATGATGAGAATGATGAGGTAGGCTATAAGGATTTTGTAAAGAGAGATAAAGAGTTGTGGCTGATAGATATAGTCTGCCATTATAGCAAGAGTATTTGCATTAGGTAGTCAGAGAGTATAGTAGATGTATTAAATCTTAGCTCAAGACTGAGGTACATCAGTGTGTACTACTGTCTTATATACTGTCTAAAGAACCCTATGCCTTACAGGTGACTATTATCTGCTTTTCATGCCCTCTACTCATTGTCTGAGATAACAATGACTGTGCTCTTGCTTTTGTTTGTTATTGTCACTCTGCTGTACCATCACTATAGTGAGTTTTCCATATGCTACAGTTTCTATTGTATTCAAGATGTGGAATGGCAATAGTTACTATGTTGTTTCTTGTCATCTTATTGTGCATCAATGAATAAAACATAACCATAATGTCATTATATCTTCATCATCTTTTGTAAGATCAGCCTGAGGTTAGGATTAATAAGTATTTGCTTACTAAGCATTAGCAGGTCATGATTTAGGAGCAAAAATCATGACATTACCCTCTCCTCAAGACAATCATCCTCAATTATTTAGAGCAGCTTAGAAAAGAGAGATCATGCTTCATCCTTGCTATTAATTTCAGTGAAAACATCATTAGTGCAGTTGAAAAAATAGAGTTGGTCAACAAAGGTTCCAGTGGCTAGGTTATCTTCCTCTCATCATAAAAATAGCTTTTTGCATTCAAAGAGGGTTTAGTCTTTTCTGAAGAGCAATCATTGTATATGAATATAGTCTGACTTGTCAAATATTGGTTGATCCAATAGGGCAAAGTTGACAGCTGCCAGAGAATTTTAGTATGCCCAATATTTGGTGATGAGGGTCTTTGCATGTGAAAGATCTTTTTCTGTATATCATCAGTTTTCCTTATTGCCATACCTCTTGAAATAGTCTAAAAACCACTGTTTCCTGTATTAAATCTTATCATCAAGGATGGTATCAATTTCATATTCATCTTCATCATCAACCACCACAGGTTTAGATGATGATGGTTTCTGCTGATTAGAAAATTCAGCCTGTTGGAATGGTTTGAGCAAGGCTTTGCTAAAGATCAGATGGATTTTCCAAGTTTTCAGAATAAATAATTCATATGCTCCATTGCCTACTCTCTTTGTGATCTTAAAGGGCTCTCTATATTTGTCATCCAGCTTTTTCATAGTTTTGTCTGTCTTTAAGTTTTTCATGTCTAGCATGACTTGATCTCCTAGTTGATACTCTTTTTCTGATGCCCTTTTCTTCTCATATTGTTTCTTCATTGAGTCTGATGCTTTTAGAAGTGCTTGTTCTGTCTCATTATAGATCTTCTTCATTTCAGTAGCAAAATCTTTTGCTTGGAGTACTTGACTGCTTCTTCATGAAGGGTTCATTCCAGTGTTAGAGTGTATACCAGTGTTCACAAAGAATGGGCTAAAGCCTGTAGTAGAGTTTTCTTGGTTGTTGTGAGCAAATCCTGCTAAAGAGAGCCATTCTGTCTAGTCATCCTGCTGATGATTGATGAATATTCATAAATATTTTTCAATCTCTTGATTGACTCTCTCTGTTTGTCCATCCATTTGAGGATAGTATGCTGTTGATAGATTTCCAGTGATTTCAAGTAGCTTATACAGCTCTTTTATGAACTGCAAGATGAACTGTGGGTCTTGGTCTGAGATAATTTTGTCTGGAAGGCCATGGTGGGCATATACATGGTCTCAAAAACATCATGCCCATCTTTCCACATTCAAACTCATGTTAGTGGCAATGAGAATAAGTTCTTTAGAAAATTGATCCACAATGGCTAGGATGGTATCATATCTTTTGGACTCAGGAAGAGAGCCTATTATGTCTACCAAAATCACCTTCTGTTTGTCTGAAGGGATCTCATTGGAGTGTAGTGATGCTGTCTGCTGCTGAGTGTTGGCTTTAGTTCTTTGGCATGTTTTGCATCCTTTAGCATAGGCTTCTACTGATTTTCAAAGGTTAGGCTACTAATAGTTTCAGATGATCAGCTTGTGTTTTTGCAATTCCTGGGTGTCCTGCTGTTGAGTGGTTATAGCAGGTGGCTATGATTTTCCCTCATAGCTTTTTGCTTGCTGAGGTATATAATTGATTGTGGAAATAGAGTATCCCCTCCTCAAGAGTCCACCCTTTCTCTTCATTGTCAATGGCCAATGGTACTGAGTCTTCTGTGAATTTCTTTTCCTTTTGCATCTTTTTTAAGATTTCAGGGGCAGTTGAAAAGATCATGGCATTTATATAGAATATTTTTAGCTTGAATACTACTATTTCTTTATTATTCTTTTTTTCTTGGTCATGGTCTGCCCTTCAGCTGAGTAGGTCTGCCTTTCTGTTGGTAGCATCCAGTTTATAATAGAGACTAAAGTGGTATTCAGCCAATTTGGTTACCTATCATGCTTGTTATCAATTCAGTTTTTGTGGTTTTTTGAAATACTAGAGGTTTTAGTAATCAGTCCATATTTCAAAATCATACTTGGCTCTCATAAAATAATAATGCCACTCATCTAAGGCTGTCATTATTGCAAGCAACTCCTTGTCATAGATTTTATAATTTCATTCTGTGACAGAGAGTGCTTTTGACAGGTATGCAATTGGTTTCCA
>NW_025064980.1:0-16312 GCF_019112545.1 Guyanagaster necrorhizus
GCTGTGCTTACCAAGCATCTCGTGCTATGACTAAGCATAAATAGGGGTAAAAAGGAGAAAAGGAGGAAAAATTGTAACAAAGCCCAGCAGCTCGACCTCAACTTCTTATAGAACAAAGCAAACTGGTACAGGCACAACATATACCAGAACAGATCAGCCAATGGATGTGGATTGTCTCAAGAAGGGGGGGAAGTGTTTCAATTGTGGCCAGAAAGGCCACATGGCATGAAACTGCCCACAGAAGAAGAACAAGCGCATCCGAGAAGACATTCGGATGCAGATTGCTGAATTGATGAAGGAAGAAAAAGACCTCAGGCAAGATGACAAGCCTGAGGAGGTAAAAGGTGAGGCCGAGCAGTGAGCGATTCCACTGACTCGGCCAAGGACTCGAGTAATAGGTCATGGACTGCTGGACAGACTGACAATTCCCCTTCTGTAGTTACACCCCCTATATCTAAATTATGCATGCATCCGAATATACCCAACTCTATTACTCTGAATTCAGAATCGCCCCAGAAAACCATTTCACATAGCAAAAAAGGAAAAAAAGGACCCAAAGGTGCGTCATCACCATCTGTTCACCCTGCTAACCCTATAGGTCGAACTCAATCGCCAAAGGGCTGAACAGGGGCAGAGAGCCCCACTGATTAGCTAAGTCCATTCGATACTGAATGGACTTGGCGGGCCATCAAAGATGCCAAGGATGAAGCAGCGGCAAAAGCCATTCTCAAAAATTGGGTACACCGGAGCTGAGCTGAAGAAGTGATCGACAATATGGTCAAAGGAATGTGAGAAGCCCAATGAAGCAGGGCTTTCGAGTGGCTCGATGAGCTACACGGACCATGGAAATTCATCCGATAGACCAAAACCTCCAGGCAAGACCTACTGACCGAAGCCTGAATCGAGATGCTTACCTCTTGAAAAACGCACAAAGTCACCACACTAATAGACAGTGGGTGCACCGGGAGTTCTATAAATTGTGCTTTTGTCGACAAACATAAACTCCCCACTCGTGCCACAGCAGCACCAATCCCAGTCTACAATGCAGATGGAACAAAGAACCAAGCCAGCTTGATTACCAAGTACATCGAACTTCGACTCACAATTGGGGATCATTCCAAACCAATTGACCTGGCAGTAACTGACCTAGGAACTAAAGAGGTGTTCCTAGGTCACGATTGGTTAATTCGACATAACCCGCTGATCAACTGGAAGACCGGACGCATCATCTTCGCAAGATGCCGATGCCAGAAAATTCCATTCGTTCTGCCGGACAAAGATCCCGAGGACCAATGGGATCAAGAAATGGAGGATGGAGAAACCATCCTGGCTATAGATCTAGAAAGGGCCATTAGCATTCATGCTATGCACCATGCAAATGACCTGGCCGCAAAAGCCAATGCAGGAAAGGAGGAGAGGACATTCGAAGAAATGGTACCCAAGTGGGCTCAAGACTTTCGGGATTTATTGGAAAAAGACAGTTTCGACGAACTACCCGAACCCAAACCCTGAGACCATGCCATCGAATTAATCCCCAATGCCAATGCCAATCTGGACTGTAAAACATATCCACTCAGCAACAATGAACAACAGGAACTAGACAAATTTCTTGAAGAAAATTTGTCTAGTGGAAGGATTCGACCATCAAAGTTGCCAATGGCATCCCCCTTCTTTTTTGTAAAAAAGAAGGATGGAAAACTTCGACCGGTACAGGACTATCGGAAACTCAATGAGATGACAATAAAAAATCGTTACCTGCTGCCCTTAATCTCGGAGTTAATGGACAAACTCCGAGGTGCCAAATACTACACCAAGTTGGACGTATGGTGGGGATATAACAATGTATGGATCAAAGAAGGAGACGAATGGAAAGCTGCTTTTCGGACAAACCATAGTTTGTTCGAACCAACGGTAATGTTCTTCGGGCTCACTAACTCACCAGCGACATTCCAATGGATGATGAATGACATTTTCAAGGACCTTATTGCCACCGGAAAGGTCACAATCTACCTGGATGACATCCTGATTATGTCCAAAACCAAAGAGGAGCACCAACAATTAGTATGGCAAATACTCATGCTGATGAGGAAGCACAAACTATTCCTCAAAGCTGAGAAATGTGAATTCGAGGTACTGGAAACTGAGTATCTCGGAGTCATCATCAGTGAGGAGAGTATCCGAATGGACTCTATCAAAACAGCTGGGGTAACTGAATGGCCGGAGCCAACTAAAAAGAAGGAGTTACAATCATTTCTCGGATTCACCAACTTCTATCGGCGGTTTATTCGGGACTATAGCAAAATAGTCTGGCCTATGACACAATTGACTGGAAATTCCCCATGGAACTGGAGAATTTCCCAACAGGCAGCATTTAATGACCTAAAACGGCGACTGGCCATGGATATTATCCTAGCCATCCCAAGTCAGGACAGGAAGTTCAAGGTAGAAGCCGACTCCAGTGAGGGTGCCATTGGAGCCGTACTATCACAGGAACAAGAGGGCAAATGGCGACCAGTTGCTTTTATGTCAAAAGCACTCACAGTTACAGAACGTAACTATGAAATCTATGACAAAGAGCTCCTCGCCATAATGCTCACCCTAGCTGAATGGCGACATTACCTCATCGGGGCAGCCCACACCTTCGAAATCTGGACAGACCATCAAAATCTGCAGTACTTCCGACATCCACAAAAACTGAATCACAGACAAGCCAGATGGGTAACAGAATTATCGCAATATGAATATACATTGCACCATAAGCCTGGCGCAGCAAACAAGAAGGCCGACCTACTCAGCCGAAGGGCTGACCATGACCAGGGAGGAAACGACAATAAAAAAGTCGTCCTACTCTGACCAGAACACTTCTGTGCCATGATCATGCCAACAGAAGAAGAGATGCACGAACACATCAAAAGCGCAACCCGGGACCCACATAAATGGGATCAAAGAATTGCTCCATCACTCAATCATGAATGAGGACTGAAGAAGGACGGAGGGTTGATCCAGTATGATGAACAAATCTATGTCCCGAGAGACAAAAAACTATGTGGTGATATCATTGCCACATATCATGACCACACGACCGCCAGACATCCCGGGATTGCTAAGACCAAAGAGTTGGTCTTGAGAGAATACTGGTGGCCCAAAATGGACCATGATATCACCCGATATGTCAAAGCTTGTGAGGTCTGCCAGTGAAGCAAGACTTCAACACAACCCAGAGCAGCACCACTCCACCTGAACGAGGTCCCTTCATCACCATGGACCCATATCTCAGTTGATATGATAACAGGGCTTCCCGAAAGTGACGGCTATGATGCAATCATCGTCATAGTCGATTGCCTGCTCCACAGAATTGACATCTGAAGGATGGGCAAAAATACTACAAGATGAGGTTTATGCAAAGTATGGCATGCCTCAGGTAGTAATTTCAGACAGAGGACCACAATTCATCTCCAAATTCTTGGACGATTTGTACCGACTTCTGAATATCAGAAGAAATGCCTCAACGGCATATCATCCACAGACAGATGGCCAAATGGAATGGGTCAACCAAGAAATTGAAAAGTATCTATGACTTTTCATCAGTTATCATCAAGACGACTGGACGGAATGGCTAGCATTAGCAGCATTCCAACATAACAACAGAGTTCACAGTGCGACGGGTAAAACACTGTTCTTTGTAAATTATGGATGGAACCCACCAGTTGCACAACTGGGATGTGCACACACAACAACACCTGCTTCAATGGACTTCGCAACAACAATGACGAAAATCCACGAGGAAACCAAGACTGCCCTAGAAAAAGCTGCTTCAACAATGAAGAAGCAATATGACAGGCACCGACGAGCAGCACACAAATATTCAGCCAATGATAAAGTATGGTTGGATACAACAAACCTACACCTCCCAAGGCCAAAACAAAAGTTAGCAGACAAACAAACAGATCCATTCAAAATCCTAATTAAAATCGGCAAATCCACATACAGGTTGCAGCTCCCCACAACTTGGAAAGTCCATAACATCTTTAATGAAGCATTATTGACACCATACATCGTGCCAGCCTTTCCAAACCAAGAACGACTGCCACCTCCTCCTCCAGAACTAATCGACGATGAAGAACATTACGAAATCGACGAGGTGCTAAACCACAAACTCAGGAAGGTTAAAGCACAAGGCAGAGGCATGAAAACAACTGTTGACTACCTAGTCAGCTGGAAGGGCTATGGACCGGAATCAAACCAGTGGGTCAATGAAAAATATATGGACACTGAGGAAGCAATCTATGACTATGAACAACACATCAATAGGATTGACAACAGAGGGGTCATGTTCAACATTATCCTTGAGAAAATACATCGACCTGCCATCAGCAGAGGACATGTAGGAGAGGACGATAAAGATGACCCTGTGAGGACATACAGCGAAGAGCAATGTCAACCACGACTACCGCTCTCGCAGTTCAAGATCCTACGAAGAGCAGATGAAACAACAACCGGTCAAAGTCTTTATGAACCTGCAAACCGACGGATGGGTCCAGCAGATCGGCCATCTCCCTCCACAGGGGGGGGGTCTCCACCTTAACTCAACCATCGGGACGATAGTCTTAAGGAGGGGGTAATGTTATGATTTTCCCATTTTCTTTTCATTTTTCCTTCTCTTTTTCCGGAATGACCTCTATTCTCGCTCAGTTTAGGATTGTGGGAAGCTTAATCAGCAACCCAATCGGTTTCTGCTAGCACACGCTGCTGTGTGCTGTGAAGGGAGAGACAATACTCCTTTTGTCAACAAATTGCAGTGCAGCAGTAACAGCACAACAGCTTTTGTGGAGTGCCTGGCAACAGCAGGGGTAACAGCTTCGTAGCAGACAATAACTCTTAAAGAACATTTATTTATAGCATGACACAAAACAGTATTTAAGTAGACAGCTTTCACTGTGGTAGCTCAGCGTTAAGCTAAAGTTTATTCTTCACCATCTTATCTCGAGCTATCTGCCAACGCCTTGACAACACAACACTGGTCACACACAAGTGGACTCTGACAGTATAACCCGAAGTGCGAGGTTCTGTCAGTTTATCACGTGTCACTAGTCACGTGGAATTTGGGCTTAACAATTAGCTTAACGCTTCTTCATTCTCTTCTTCAAGCCCAATTGTGCTGAGGAACCGAATGCCCCCTGTGCTTAATCCTTCCGACCCAAACTTTACCCATGAGTTCTTTGAACTCCTAGCTTCTATTATTGGAATCTTGATCAGTCTATTGGTGATCATACAGCTGTGCCATGGATATCAATTGATCACAGCTTGGGCAATCAGGCACTATCACGAATTCCAATGTATTCGAATCATCCTCTGCAATGTCACACCCGACCTTCCTCTCCATGACATCCCTGCCTCTACCCGACCCTCAACATCCTGACAGCCCCACCAGCCAGAAGGACATGAACCCGAAGACATCTCTGGAAGAACGTCTGAGGAATGTACTAGGGAAGAAGAGGAGCAGCGTCAGCAGCACACGTACCCCCCGCGACCCTCGCCAGCAATCATCTGAGACCCTGGAAACCCCTGGGCCACAGGATTCTGGCAACCCCAACCTGACACTCCCATCCCGTCCCCCCAGTGTAGTGTCTCAGCAACCAGGACTGCAACTCCTGTCCCTAGCACTGGCATTGGGTGCCGTGCTAGAGACTCCCTGGATGCCTCACAGGTGGCTCGAGGAGCCAGTCCTAGGAGTCGAGGATCCCATCATACAACATCAGTACGAAACAGAAGCACTGACAGTAGAACAGGGGTCGATAACGACCCCTATTGGAGTAACGACAACAGCAAGCACCACTGGTGGCGAGCTGCTGCCATCAAGGCTGACCAGTTGGAGCGCTGTGCAGCTAGCAGTAATCCTAGCAGAACAACAAGCATACGAGCAATACCAGCAGGAACACAGGGGACCAAGGCCCCCGATGTGGTCTGCCCCCGAGTGGACCAAATTCGACCTATCCATGACCTTCCCGAGTACCTTGCCACCCAGACACGTATCGACAATGAGATTTATAGAGAGAATGACCTCTTCGGGAGGTATCTCCAGGCATGAGAAACAGAGCAGCAGAGGAGAGAGGCTGGCAGTACCAGGACCAGTACCCTTGTCAACACCAGCACCCTCGACTCACCCTTCCGAGAGCCCAGCACCCCTCCCACCGAGTCCGACCTATGGGCCGAGCCCATCCAGACCACCAGTGTCCTGAGGGAGGAAGCACTCGACGACAGCCGACCGCTATCGTATGGGACCGATATCATCACAGAGACTGACAGTATCCCCGACAGAGGAAATGGTATACCAGCCGGCCAGGGAATGATCGGGGGAGACGACAAGCACATTGACCCAATGGGGGATCTCAAAAGGATTCTCAACAGGCCAATTGCCACCCTCTTCCTTCGACCCCACTTCTATTGCAACTTCCATCGATATAGCAGAGCAATGGCGGCAGATGCAGCAAGGAGAGAGGCCAAGCAGCAGCAGCAGCAGCCCGAGCAAGAGCCTTCTCCTCACTCTGGGCCAGATGACACCAGACCTAGTACTCAGCCCCAGCATGGCCGCACCAGAGGCCTACGACCTGCTTGACAGTTCCCTCCTCGAGGGGGAAATACTGAGCAAGGATGGCGATGTGGATGACGAGGCAGAGGAGGGGGACCCCGACAAGAGGGACGAGGATCCCCTCTCTGAGTACGGGAAGAATTTTGAACCAACGGCAGAAGAAGTATTGAGGAGGGGAGCACGTGAGGTGCGTGAGCAGGAATTCATTCAGCTGTATCAAGAGCAGATGGCCAAATTATGGAAGGACGACCTTTGGCTAAGGTCGTCCCTAGGACGAAGGTATACTCTTGCCGACCATGTCGAGCAAGAGGAAATTTTACAATATGCGGCCACTGAACAGGCCATTTTTAATTTTAATCAAAGATTTTTACATTATCAGATGGGACCGTTACCACCATACAAGCCAAAGCATGACAAATGCTCGGCCCCAATGCCATAGACACCGAGTGTACTGCCACCTAAATCAGCAAACACGGCACCTTCAATCCGAACGATGACATCTCGGTACTCATATGCCACCTCTGCCGTCCTCAGTATGGCATCTCGGCTTGCCAGGGGCCAGCCCCAGGCAGCCTGGCAACACTCAAAACAATGGAGGCTGCCACCGATCCCACGACCATTCGCCAGACAGCCACCACCGAACGAGGCAGAGGGTAGTGGGGCCCAGGCACCTGAGGCACCTGAGGCACCACCTCTCACAGAAGATGATCCTGAGGCGCTCGCTCAAGGATGGACAGTCAGGAATGGCCGTATCATGCGAAAAACAGCACCTAAACCAGAGAGTCTGGTAGCCGATGATGGATCACTCTATTCATTCCCAGGACCCCCAAGTGGATGGGCACAACCGCCTGATGGCGGGATTCCAAATCCAATGATCGCACTCATGGCCGATGCTCAAATACTACAAGTAAAACCCATTCTTTGTGCTGAGCCCTGTCTTTTCAAAGGGGCATCAGATGATATTGATCGATTCCTGGTCGACTGCGACCAATACTTCCAAGTTTTTGCCACATACTTCCTAGCTGACATGTACAAGATAACCTTTGCCGTCACCCATATGGCAGACAAGGCGAAGGTATGGTGGGTTCTAATCGCTCCCTCATTCTGGTCTATGACCAGGGACCATCACTGATATCCCACATGGCTCGTCTTCAAACAAATGATCAGGGAGAAGTTCACCGATCCGGCTGTTCAAGAAGTACACAAGCAGAAGATGAAGGAGTATAAGATGGCCGGTAAAGCGGCCACAGACTACTTTGACAAATTGGAGTGGCTCAGCAGACTTGCCGGAGTATGGGACGATGTAGCTGACACTGGCCACATGGCCGAATACATGAAGATGGGATTGCCATCAAACTATCTCATCACAATTTCAGACCTGGGACACAACATTCCAGTAGGCTATGATGAGTGGAAGGCCCAAATCATTGGGATGTACAAGGAATGACAACGGCAGAAGGCAGAAGCAATGACTTTGGCTTATGGCTATTGAAGCCAGAGACAGGGCCAGAAGCCCTCCACCTCCAGCACAACCATGCCCGCCAAGCCTGTTAGGCCCAAGCATCACGTGGACTGATACACGTGATAAACAGATGTTCCTTCGCACTTCGAGGAATCACCTGAGTTCACTTATATGTATATCTGAACGGTGTGACTCAAGGTCAGAAGTAGACTCGAGGTAGAATGGTGTGAATAAACTTTAGCTCGAAGCTGGGGTATCCCAGCGAGAGCTACTAGTCTTAAATACCATACAGGTGATGCTAATAATATAACTACTAATTGTATCGGTCTGTGTCCATGGTGCCCGTTGTCCTTGAGCATCGTTGTCGTACATAAAAGGGTAATTGTGTATCATCGAGCGTCGTTGCCTTCAGTCAGCTGTGCTTACCAAGCATCTCGTGCTATGACTAAGCATAAATAGGGGTAAAAAGGAGAAAAGGAGGAAAAATCGTAACATTACCCCCATCTTAAGACCATCGTCCCGATGGTTTAATTCAGGGATAGCTCGTAGTCTTGTATTGCCTGGTCCGCCGACATATGTTTTTCGTTGACCCACTAGTTTGATTCTGGCCCGTAGCCTTTCCAACTGATGAGGTAATCCACGGTTGTTGTCATACCGCCTCCCTTTGCCTTGATTTTGCGTAATTTATAGTTGAGTACTTGGTCAACTTCATAATGTTCCTCGTCATTGACAAGTATCGGAGGCGGTGCCGGTGGTTTTTGTTGGTTAGGGAATGCGGGTGTAATGAAGGGTGTTAGGAGGATTTCGTTGAACACGTCGTGGATTTTCCAGGAATTCGGAAGTTTTAGTTTATATGCAGAGGCGCCGACTTTGGCGAGGACCGGGAAGGGACCGGTGCATTTGTCGGCGAGCTTTCATTTGGGTCGGGGAAGATGGAGGTTTGTTGTGTCGAGCCATACAAGATCACTGATGTTATATGTGTGTGATGGTTTCTTGTGCTTGTCGTACTGTTTTTTCATTGTAGCGGCTGCTTTTTCGAGGGCCGCTTTCGTTTCGGAGTGTATTATTTGCATTGTGTTGGCGAAGTCTTTGGAGGCCGGGGTGGAGGATTGGAGTTGTGTTTTCTGGGAAAGGTGTGGATGTCGCCCGTGATTGATAAAGAACGGGGTCTTCCCTGTTGCGGAGTGGATGCGATTGTTGTGTTGGAATGCGGCGAGCGCTAACCACTCGGTCCAGTCATCTTGCCGGTAGTTGATGAATAACCGTAGATATTTCTCAACTTCCTGGTTGACCCATTCTGTTTGTCCATCGGTTTGGGGGTGATATGCCGTCGACGTGTTTTGGTGTATATTGAGAAGTCGGTATAGGTCTGTCATGAACTTCGAGACGAATTGTGGACCTCGGTCTGAAATGATGACCTGTGGCATACCGTGTTTTGCGTATACCTCGTCTCGTAAGATTTTGGCCCATCCTTCGGATGTAAGTTCCGTGGAGCAGGCGATTGGTATGATGGCTTTTGAAAACCGATCGACGATGACGATGATGGCATCATACCCCTGACTCTCCGGCAACCCGGTGATCATGTCTACTGATATGTGGATCCACGGGGCACTGGGAACTTCGTTTGGATGTAGGGGTGCGGCTCGGGGTTGATTCGACGACTTCCCCCTTTGACAGGTTTCGCACGCCTTTACATAACTGGTGATGTCCTTGTCAAGTTTTGGCCACCAGTACTCTCGTAGTACCAATTCCTTCGTCTTTGTCACCCCTGGATGCCCCGCTGTTGCGTGGTCATGGAATTGTCCGATGATTTCTCCCCGGAGGTTGTGTTCCCGGGGTATGTAAATTCGTCTGTCATATCGGATCATTCCTTCCTCCATTACTAGCCCTCGTTCATGATTTAGAGAGGGAGCGATCCGTTGATCCCATTTGTGAGGATCGCGGGTCGCACTTTTAATCCGCTCATGGATCTCGGCTTCCGTTGGCATGATCATGGCACGGAAGTGCTCTGGTCGAAGGATTACGATTCTCTCATTGTCCCCTCCCCCCTGATCATGATCGGCCCTTCGGCTCAGCAGGTCTGCCTTCTTATTGGCTACGCCTGGTTTGTGGTGTAGGCTATACTGGTACTGGGTTAGCTCTGTAACCCATCGTGCCTGTCATCGGTTCAATTTCTGTGGTTGGCAGAAATATCGTAGGTTCTGGTGGTCCGTCTAGATTTCGAAAGTTTCTACGGCCCCGATTAGGTAGTGTCGCCATTCTTCGAGGGCTAACATGATAGCGAGTAGTTCCTTGTCGTAGATCTCGTAGTTCCTCTCCATGACTGATAACGCCTTGGAGAGGAATGCGACTGGTCGCCACCTTCCTTCTTGTTCCTGGGATAGGATGGCTCCAATGGCTCCCTCACTGGAGTCCGCTTCCACCTTGAATTTTCCGTCGTTTGTCGGTATCGCGAGTACCACGTCCTCAGCCAACCGCCGTTTAAGCTCTTCGAAGGCGTTTTGCTGGGACAACCCCCAGGACCAAGGGGCATTGCCGGTTAGTTGTGTCATGGGTCGAACGACTTTGCTGTAATCCCATATGAAGCATCGGTAAAAGTTTGTAAAGCCAAGGAAGGATTGGAGTTCCTTCTTCTTGGTTGGCTCTGGCCATTCCGTTACCCCCCTGACTTTCACAGGGTCCATTCGGATGCTCCCTTCTGCGATGATTACTCCTAGGTATTCGGTTTCTGTTGTCTCGAATTCGCATTTCTCGGCTTTGAGGAAGAGTTTATGCTGCCTCATTAGCTCGAGTACCCTTCGGACTAGGGTTCGGTGTTCCTCCCTCGTTTTTGACATAATCAGGATGTCGTCAAGGTATATAGTGACCTTTCCGGTGGCGATGAGGTCCTTGAATATATCGTTCATCATCCACTGGAAGGTTGCAGGGGAGTTGGTGAGACCAAAGAACATCACCGTGGGCTCGAAGAGTCCACGGTTAGTCCTGAAAGCCGCCTTCCATTCATCTCCTTCTTTGATGCGGACGTTGTTGTATCCCCATCATACGTCCAGTTTGGTATAGTATCTAGCCCCCCGAAGTTTGTCCATCAGCTCAGAGATCAGGGGAAGGGGGTAACAATTTTTAATGGTCATCTCGTTGAGTTTCCGGTAATCCTGAATGGGTCTGAGCTTCCCATCCTTCTTTTTAACAAAGAAGAATGGTGACGCCATAGGGGATTTAGACGTGCGGATTCGCCCACTGGATAGGTTCTCATCGAGAAACTTGTCCAGTTCTTGCTGCTCGGTGCTGCTAAGTGGATAGGTTTTGCAGTCAAGGTTGGCGTTTGCGTTTGGAATCAGTTCTATGGCGTGATCCCACGGCTTTGGTTCAGGTAGTTCGTCAAAGTTTTCTTTGGCGAACAGATCCTGGTAGTCCTGCGCCCACAAGGGGACCATCTCTTCAAATGTCCTTTCTTCCTTTAGCTGATTGGCCCGTGCGGCCAAGTCGTTGGCGTGATGCATAGCTCAGGAGTGCATTCCTTGCTGCATGTCCACCGCCAGGATAGTCTCCCCGTCCTCCATCTCTTCATTCCAGCGGTCGTCGGGGTCTTCATCTGGTAGCTCAAATGGGACCTTTCGGCACCTACACCTGGCGAATGTGATCCGCCCGGTTTTCCAGTTGATAAGCGGGTTGTGCCTTATTAACCAGTCGTGTCCAAGGAAGACTTCCTTGGATCCGAGGTCTGTGACTGCAAGGTCAATTCGTTCGGCATGGTCCCCGATGGTTAAACGAAGTTCGACGAATTCGGTAATGGACCTGGCTTGGTTCTGTTAAGCCCAAGCGTCACGTGGACTGATACACATGATAAGCAGGTGTTCCTTCGCACTTCGAGGAATCACCTGAGTTCACTTATGTATATCCGAACGATGTGACTCAAGGTCAGAAGTAGACTCGAGGTAGAATGGTGTGAATAAACTTTAGCTCGAAGCTGGGGTATACCAGCGAGAGCTGTGGTCCTTAAATACTGTACAGTCGTCTGCTAATTATACTACTGCCTATTGTGTGTGTCTACGTCCATTGTGCTCGTCGTCCTTGAGCGTCGCTACCATACATAAAAGGTTGATTGTGTGTCATCGAGCACGACCATCATAGTGTAACGATGGGAGGTTTTAGTTGTGCTGACCAAGCTTCCCACGGTCTTGTGCCTTCTGACTCAGCATAGATAGGGGTAAAAGAGAAAGAAAAGGGAATAAATCGTAACAGGTTCTTCGTTCCATCCGCATTGAAGATCGGAATTGGGGCAGCTGTAGCGTGGGTTGGAATATGGTTCTTTTCTACGAAGGCTCGATTGATCGAGCTCCCGGTGCACCCGCTGTCCACGAGCATGGTTACTTCGTGCGTGGTTTGATTGGTTAGCGTCTCGATCCTAGCTTTGACGATGAGATCTCGTCCCGTGGTTTTTGTCTGCTGGACGAATCGTCGGGGTCCCTGGAGCTCGTCGAGCCACTCCAAGGCTCGACACCTTTCTGCCTTCTTTATTCCTTCGATTACCTCATCTACTACCTCTTCAGTTCTGGTCCGGTGTATCCAATTCCTGAGTGCGGCTTTCGCCGTTGCTTCGTCTTTGGCTTCTTTGATGGCCCTCCAGGTCCATTCGGTGTCGAAGGGTTTGAGCCATGATTTGGGGCTCGCTGCCCCTGTTCGGCCCATGGGCGTTTGAGTCTGTTCTTGCAATTCTTCGGTGTGCTCGTCAACTGTGGGTATATTCGAATGCGCTTTGTACATAGGAGTAACTACAGAAATACTATCAGTCCGGCTAGCGGCTGGGATAGGCACACCATGAACTTGTGTGGCCGATCTAGTGGAATTGCACACTAGTCGGCCCCCCCTTTTACCTCTTCTATCTTGGTTTCCTTGCCGAGTTCTTCATCCTCCTTTTGTAATTCGGCGATCTGCACCCGTATGTCTTCGCGGGTTCGTTTCTTCTTTGGGCAGTCTTTGGCCATATAGCCCTTCAGCCCGCAGTTGAAACACTTCCCTTCTTTCTTCATCCGGTCAATGTCCATTGGTTTCCCGGCACCGGTGTAAGTGGTCCCCGTCCCAGTCTTCTGAGTGCCATAGTTTGCCATCGCGGGAGTTCCTGATGGTTTCCCGACAGTTTGCCCCGACTTGTTCGGGGTTGGCGGTGTCGACTTCTTGCCATATTCTTGCAAGGTCGATGCCTCCACTTTCTGCCTTTGCCTTTCCTTGTACATTTCGACGATCCTCTCCTTCCATTCGTCGTAGCCTACAGGCATCAATATTTTGATGCCCATGGCTGAGATCATCGTAAGGTACGAGGATGGAACTCCCCGTTTGAGGGCCTCTACCATTCTTCCGTCATTCGCGATATCTTCCCTGATCCCTGCGAGTTTAGCGAGCCGTTCCAGCTCATCGAAGTAATCGGTGGCCGCCTTATCTCCCATCTTGTATTCCTTGATCTTTTGTTTATGCACTTCTTGAACGGCAGGATCGATAAATTTGTCGTTCAACATGCATTTAAAGACCGGCCATGAGGGATACCGGTAGTGGTCCCTAGTGGTGGATCGGAAGTTCGGGGAAATGAGGATCCACCACGTCTTGGCCTTGTCTTCCAGATAGGAGGTGGCGAAGGCGACCTTGTTCATGTCGGTTCCGATGTACCCGACATAGACTTCGAAGTACTGTTCACAGTCTACCAGGAATCGGTCAATGTCGTCAGAGACCCCCTTGAAGGGACGTGGTTTTCGGAGGAGGTCGGGGTGGCATTGTAAGACGTTGGCATTGTGTGGGAGTGCCCCCATCGGGTTGGGCCATCCGTCGAATGGTGGTTGCTTCCATTCCATGGGTGGTCCGGGGAAGGAATGCAGGGAGTTATCGTCTGCGATTGGGCTCCCTTTCGGGTCGGTCACCCGAACGATCACCCCGTCCCGTATTGTGAATCCGAGGTGGACCGCCTCGGGGTCGTCCCGAATGGGATCTTTCCCGCTTGACTCTGCTTGATCCGGGGGAGGTTGTCCGCCGAGGAGCCGACTTCCTTTGCCGGTCCAGGGGTTTTGGTTCTGAGCGGCTTGCCATGCCGGTCGATTTCTTGTTCGGATGAGCCGTGAAGCCGTGCTTCGGATGGACAGGTTGTCGTCGGCCCAGCTCCGAACAGAAGGGGCGATGTAGACGGCTCGTCTTGGTGGTATGGGGGGGGTATGCGGCATTGGTGCCGGTGTCCTTGGTTTGTTGTCGGGCCGATACGGGGGTATCGGCATGAGGGGGTCTTCCGGGTGCCGTCGCCCATATTCCCTCCATGCGTATTCCGTCGTGGCATACTGTAGAATTTTTTCCTTTTCAGTACCTGGCGCATACCTGTACTCGAGTCCTAAGGACGTCGCTTGCCAGCGCGCATCCTGCCATAAGTAATTTCTTCCCTGCTCGTACAACTCCTGATATTCCTTGCCCCTGGCCCTCTCAATTTCCTCTCGCAGTGCTTCTTCATCTGTATCTTCTCCTGCTCATTCCAGCCGTTGCCGATATAGATCGTCACTGTCCTCCTCGTCCTCCTCGTCGCCCTCGTCCCCACTGTCCCCTTCCCCGAGGAGGGAACTGACGGGCTGGTCATAAATGGACAGTACGAGAGGTCGAAGGGTTGTCGGGGACCCTCCTGTTGACTTGGGTACTGGGCCCGTCATCCCCTCGGTCGCTGGTTCGTGCGATGAGAGGGCTCCTGAGCCGACTGTAGCGCGTTCCTCCGCGCGCTCTCGTCTCCTCCAGTTCTCGGCTATAGCGGCTGAAGAGTCGCTGGAACTCGGGGTTGAGAAATTGTCGAGCGACCCTACTGCCCAGGAATCGCTGGAGAGCCCTGTTGGAGACATGGGTATTGTCGGGTACTCGGAGCCCGTAGGCTCCGAGGACGGAGTCGGCGTCCGATGAGATGGTGTCGGTGCGGGCGGGGTATTCGAGGTCGACGGTCTGGGGTTCTCCTGTTCTCCCTCGTCTGATGGCCTCGTCCCAGCTGACGATGCTGGCAGGTCCTGTCCATGGATTGTCCTCTGAGTCGGGCTCCCTGAACGGGGACCCGGAGTCGGTGCGGAGCTCATACTCCCTAGGGGAAGCTGACCCCATTCTTTCAATTTCTTCTCTCCTCCTCTGTGCTCGTCCTTGTCGGTCATACTCTGCGGCTTCGTATCGCTCTCGGGCTTCCTCTCGGACGTAGTCAGCGAGCTCCTCCTGAGTTCGTCTGATGTCCTCTTCTCGCTCTTGATTCTGCTGCTGCTGCCTGACTGCTTCATCGTAGTCGAAGGGGACGTTGAGGTCCCACTCCGGGAATATCCTCTGTATGATTCTTCTCGTGGCAGCCCTTCCCCTTTCACTGGCGGTCCCGGTCTCGGGCTCACTTCCCACATGGAGGTGTCGATATGGGTCCCCTGCTGCGGAGATGGCGATGTCCGCATTGTCGTAGTCGGGATGAATGTCCCTTCCTCGCGGGTTATCGACCCCCAGCCTGCTGACGGACGGGCTGGAGCCAGAATTTGGCTCGGTGGGGGTTTTGGGGGGGTTCTGGGGGGTGTGGGGACTTTCGCGGGGTCCCGTAGCCATCCGAGCGGCATCAAGGGAGTCCCGAGCATGGTTTCCAATCCCTGAGGGGATTGGGGAGGCAGGATGCTCGGGGGAATTAGCTGGAGTGACGTAGTTGGAGACCTCGGTGGGCTCCTGAGTGACGTTCGTCGTCCACGGGTTCCGGAACTCTGTGAGAGTAGGGTGGCGGTCTCCGCTGTGTCGTCGGGGTTGTTCGGGTCCTTCCTCCTCATGAAGGCTCCTCTGATCTGGGTCGCTATTCCCGGCTTCTGGTACGGATCCCCCTTGCGGGAAGAAGGACGTTCTGGCGGAGGGGGGGATGTCATGGAAGGGGAGATCGGGGGTTACATTGCGTAGAATTTGCTGGATGTGTTGGAACACCTGATAGTGCCTGACTATCCAAGCTGCTACTGACTGTCGTCCGCGGCAAAGGGTAATGATGGCCAAGAGACCGAGTAATGTTCCGATAATGGAAGCTATTAACTCGAAGAAGTCGTGATTTAAGTCTGCGGTTGTTACTGGCGGCATTCGGTTTCTCAGCACAATTGGGCTTGAGAAAGGGAAGGTGAAAGCTTCGAGCTAATTGTTAGGCCCAAGCGTCATGTGGACTGATACACGTGATAAACAGATGTTCCTTCGCACTTCGAGGAATCACCTGAGTTCACTTATATGTATATCTGAACGGTGTGACTCAAGGT
>NW_025064981.1:0-16208 GCF_019112545.1 Guyanagaster necrorhizus
CTCTCCATCACCTCCAATCTATCATATACCGCCATTCCACATCCAGCACATTTCACCTCCGAACATGCCAGCATTTCCGGCCACTCCTCAACCTCCAACGAACAAAGCCTATCCCCCGACGACTTCGCATCCATTTCCCAGAACATCTTCCACACAAGCGCCGTCCACGCCGACCCGTCGACAGACTCACCACACCCCTTACAACTCGCGTCCCATGCCATACCCATCTGAAACTCATCCCTCCGCTTCCGGTGCAGCTTGAACAACTTGACCAACGACCGCGTCGGGATCCGCTGCAGCGCCTCCTGGTACTGCTCCTCGTGGAGAGACAAGGATAGAGTATGTTTCGACGCGAGCTCCGCTTCCTCCTCCCACCCAAATCTAGTTGCTATCGCATACACCCGGAGTGGTTCTCTCAGGAACACGGGGGCAGTGATAGATGCGCGTATAATGTCCACCGCACTTCTGGCTCCCCAGGCATCAGCTAGGCTGAGCACACCCTCGAGGTCATCAAATTTGCGCCAAGGCGGGATCTCGAGCCCGCTGATAATACGTAGCAGTCGCTCCAAGACAACATCGTGTTCATGGATGGGGATCGGCTCGCTGTCTCGTCCGAAAGTGAAGGAGCTCGAAGCGAAGAACGCGGTCGACCTTCGCAAGACGAATGATGGCAGTCGGTATAAAGTATCGTCTAGCGAAGATAGAACGGCGTCGGCGCCTGGAGTATTGAAGGTCGGATGACATCTGGCTGCGAAGTCTTGAGAAACCATCGTGGACGCAGTGAAGGAAGAAGAGAAGACTGCCTGGCGCTTACGCAGGGTGAGCATGTGTTGATGGCCCCGTTGCCGCATGATCGCTTCGGTAATCCGAGTCGCATCAACATGATCATACGCGTTGGCTTCAGGGAGATAAAAGAAGAGACATTCGTTACACAGAGACCCTGTAGACATAACTACACAGAATTATACGCGTTAGAAGTCAAGCATTATAAGTGAACGGAATATCGAACACACAGCGTGAACCCGTTGCAAGAGGGCCGAAACTTGGATCCAATGTCGGAATATCCGAATTGCAATCCAATCGGTGTTTCTGTGTGCTCGTAAGCAGAGTGAGTCCCTGTATTATCGTCGATTCGAGCAACGCGCCTGACAAAGAATCTCAGAATGAGAGCATCGAGAGGCTGTCATACCTTTGCTATGCATCCGATCCTTCACATGGCCGTCAAGGGGCCTGAAACGTGTGAAATTCAAAAGAAATGGGAAATATGAACCACATACTCCTAAGAGACATGCAAAGGCTTTTTTGCATACTGACTTTTCCATCTGATGGCAATTCTTATTTGCCTGCTACTGAACAGGCAATTGTGAAAGCACATGTTATACCAGAGGAGGACAACTGTCTTCACATATCCAACAAGCTCACCAGCTGTTTCTAGCCTGGGTCTGTCAGAATAGATGGTACCTTTTCAGTCAACTTCAGCAAAGACTTTAGCATCATTAACATGCATTCACATTTCTGGCCTTGCATTGGGGGTTCCATTAATATTCTAACACAATTATTGTGGAACTATGCTATTGGAGTGGCTAGGGAGACCTGTTGGGCAGGAAATTTATCATTATTAGGTCTCAAACAGTTAAATCAGCACTTTAGTCTGTTCATAACAGTTGTAAGAGTTTTTAGAGATTGAAAACTTTCTGATGTGAATATTTCCTCTGCAATCATATATACTAACATGTACTTTTGATGTCATGAATGCATTGGTAAGAACACAAATGATCATCAATAAAACACAAATCAACACAAGCAAATGCATGCATGAAAATGTAAAATGGAAAATTCATCTAGTATATAAAAAAGAAAATAAGCAAGTCACAATGGCAAAGTCATCAACAAGAATAAAGCTAAGCCCCACTCAGCACTAGAGCACTAATAAGTGCCTAAGTCAACCTTACCCACATATTGAACTTTGTTTTATCATGTGTGATTTAAACAACAAAGTCAACAATGTTCATTCAACATGTAAGAGGAGATATAAGATGAGTGGGAATGGGGTATATAGGGGGGGGGGGGTACACAACACAACTGGGGATAGACAGAGAAGGATAGATGAACAATGGGTATAGATGAGTGGAGAGGAGAATAAATAGTATGTGGTGAAGTTGTAAGGGTCTGAAGAATAAGAAGCTACAGTAAAGATGTGTCAATGCCTACTAAATACCACTCAAAATTGGCAAGCATGTCTGATAGTCCAGTAAACTATGTCAAGTCATATGGAATCTGAACATGAAGGCCATCAATTGCATGAGGAGAGAGAGTAAAGAAATGAGACAAACTGAAATGACAAGTCCACTAGTCCAAGCCTTAGACATCAAGTATGAAAAGACAAGATGAAAAATAAAGATAAACCTAAACAGCAATCCACCAGCAGTCAAAGCATTCATCTGCACTAACAAACAAGCAATAGATAAAGGAGCATAGAAGAAAGAAAAGAAGTCACAGAAAAAAATGGTCTTTGATGTCATTATTGATATCAAGATGCTTAGACAATTGTTATGATTTTTTATGTTTATTTATCTTATCTGGCACCTAGCTTATCATTAAGCACTTAGGATTGTGGGATAATTGCCATATGATGGAGATGGACACAATAGGTAAACCATGACAATAATATCAAAGATGCCTTAACAACAGACAACATCCATTTGTTTCATATCTGACAATCAGACACCATAGTGTCACAATGCAGAGAGCCATAATAGTACAGGAACTGTATTTATTATTACAGACAAGTATATAAGTATGATAGCTCTTGCTGTAATACTCCAGCTTCAAGCTAAAGTTTATTCATACCACTTATCTCTCTCAAGCTTGTTCTGTGAATGCCTGGTTTGCACCAAGTTGAACACATAATAGTGGACTCTAATGTGACTATACAAACTCAATGCAGCATTAGTTTATCATGTGTTCTAGTCATGTGTTGAGCAGGTCTAACAGGCCAAGAGTGGAAGTGAGAGGACTAATGACATTGTTAGACCCAAAGTGCACATGACTTAAACATGTGATAAACTGATGCTGTATTGTCTTCATACAGTCACATCAGTTCACTATATGTGTTATATAGCCAATGTATTCCAAGACATTTAGACAAGTTAGGGTCAAGAGAAGATGATATAGAATAAACTTTAGCTTGAAGCTGGGTATCTACAGCAAGAGCTAAGCTACTTATATACATTTTGCCTTTTGATAAATATAGTCCTATTAATTGTGCATCTCTGTGCTATAGTCCTTGTCACCTCTGGTTGTTGGGGGTGGAACAATGAGGTATTGTCTACCATTGAGACACTATCACTGTTTACAGAATAATAGTGTGGCTTATTGTGATTGTATAATCATCCCATGCCTATCTGTAAGTGCCTGTGATTAGATAGATGCTCTGATAAGATAAGATAAAAGATAAAATAAATTGAAAAAATTGTAACATCCATTGACAAGTGAGTCCAGATCACTGACAGGTTCAAGAAGCTGAGGACTAGCCTCACATGTATAGAAGGACTCACAGAAGTCAACATCAACATCAGTGATCTGATAGTCCTTGAGAAGGGCTAGAATGTCCTGAGCTGCATCATGGGCAGCTGTGGCAGAGGTAGACTCAGAGATGACACCAATCCAAATAGTGACAGGACCAATAACTGGTTTCTTAGCCTGTACTGTTTCTTCATCAGCATCTTTTTCATCCTCAGATAGTTCATTGAACTGGGCCATCTTGAAACGAACAACATCTATTGTTGTAAAGTGGATCTAAAAATCCTAATTAGCAAATTCTATAATATGATAAATATCTATTAACTGACTGTATGAGCATCTAAAACTTTAACAACCTTCCAGCCCAAGTCATTGTTCCAGACTGTTATAATCAGATGGTTGTAGACTGGGCGCAGCTCTTTCAAACAGTGATAGGCTTCAGGTCCTCTGGGTGGGAACCACTTTTTGCCTGTGCGGTAAAGCAATGTGGGCCCAGAATGAAGGCCTGCATAGTAGAATTCAGCCTCTTCCTTGGAGACAGCATGCACATCAGAAGTGTAGGAAGTAGTGCTGCACATGGTATCACTGCCAAGGTCCAGAGAGGAGAAGGTTGATGTAGCAGTGGTTGGGGAGATAGTAGGGTCCTGGTCAACAGAGCTCTGAGCCTCCTCCATGTAGCTCCTAGCAAAGTGAATGTAATCCTCAACAACTTCAGCAGAAAGCATTGAATGAAGAGAGGGAAAATAAGATGGTTAGTATGAGACAATCATAAAGAAACTAAGGGACAGACTGATAAATGATTCAAAAGATCAAAAATGAGCTGAGTGACTTCACTGTGTAGTGTAGAGAGATGTTCAGTGAGGGACTGAAGAGAGGCCAAAGAGCTCCATTATATATCCATTGCCGTCTGAGACTTGTCTCAAATTCGCCCTCCGTGATGATGATGTAAGCTAAAACTGTGTGGTGTAAACTCCTCAAAATGGAAACCATCTCGCGATCCCCGAATCTTCCGCCGTTTCCTCCAAAATATTATTTATTTTAAGTACATAGAGTGATAATTTGCAGATAAATAAATTCTATTTTGACCTAGCCACTTATAATTAAATGGATGCTCTGCAAAGGGAAATTAGTCCTAGTGAATCATTTGGTGACACCAAGGAAGCTGAGAGCTCATAAATAATTTAAATGGGTGTAAAGACACTAAATGAAGGCAGATTCAATGAAATCCCTCGTAAGACACAGCCACCAATTACAGTCTAACTTCGGCCTTTACCTCCATCCCCCTTTCTAATGTTCCGGGAGCCATCTGAAACCATTTTCCTAGACATCAAGTTTCATACAGTGCATTTCCAGTCAGTCAGCAAATTTTGGAGCTGTGACTTCTTGGTGAAAAGGAGATTAATATATATCCTACTGTTATTGAACTAACCATTTCTAAGGATGTCACAGAAGATGTGTGATATTCTAAGCTTGCAGAATTTCATCCAGTGGGGACACTCTACCCAGGATGATCGATGAGACAGAACTCTCACCACCAAGGCCAGGGTGGATCATGAAAATGTGGAGCATCATCAGATATAAAATGCAGGGACAACGATGCCTGTAATCACATAAATCATCTCTACAACTGCTGTTGAACAGTGGCAAATGTACTGCCTGCAAAAATACCTGCCCAGACGATCGAGGAAGCATGGGCCTTTCCTCTTACACCCGTCGAACGTCTCCGGATGGCAACATCATCCCTTCTCGTCAGCAAATCGTTTGCTTGGGAATTTACTCATGTGTACTGCACTGACATACACATCTTCACTCATTTCCACCTTAACCACATCATCGGCCGTACCCTACAACGAGACACCATAGCCTTCCGGTCCGTCGACGCTTCATTTTCGCCGTCGAAGTTCTGCCGGTCCATCTCCTTCGTCCTCGAAGTCGATATCCACCTCCATCCCAAAGCGCACCCAGCATGGTCAGATATCCACGATCTTATGCCAGTACTTCAAAATTTATTCCCCAACGTCTCGCAGACATCGGTGAACAACAACTGGTGGTAAAACGACGCTGAACTCGCGTGGCTGCAGTTACCGGAACAAATAACCGAGTTGGATATCATGTATACATATAGCACAGTGCTCACACAGGAGCATCTGGAGAAGAAGACAATGTTGGACATTGTTCTCCACAGGCCTTTCCCGGAGTCAAAAAGTTGACAAGCCACTGAAGTCTGGAAGTGTATCGATGGTTTAGAATCACGCAGACATACACTTTGAGGGGAAATGTACCCGCTTGCTGTGAACAAGTTCCCTAGTCGCTTGGGTGGCCAAAAATATCAGCAAAAATGTCCCTCAAACAGCAGCAGCTCCCGAATGGTTGCCTCCATTATGACACACTCTCGCAGCAGTCGGACGAATGAAGAACGGCCACCTCGGTAAGAAAACGCATCAGTGAACTACAAAGATCACCAGGCAAAGAGAACTCACGACTGAGGAACAGAGCATGCAATTGAGTTTATAACGCGTTCATGCCTCATGAGAATAGCGAAAAAGATATTCGCCACCGCGACCAGTGCAGTCTGATAGCTGCGGATTGCGTACGAAATGAAGATACCCATGTCCGTTAAGAACGCGACTGAGAATAGGCGGCGGTAAATAGAGAAGGCCTGTAACCGTAGGTTGCGTACGAGGTGCGGCTGAGTCTCTTCGGGCATTTCATCCTCTTCGTAGCTATCCCATGGGTTGACTTGTTTTTCAGCATCGATGGTTATAGTGGACTTTTCGGGAGAGTGGTGAACGGTGGGACAGTTCGGCGACGAAGAGGTGCTGCTGGAAGCCGGACGGGTCAGTGCGGCTGTATGTGTGGTGGAATGTATTGTGAGGCTGACTGGGGAAACGATGTTTCCATTTTGGGGCAGATGTCGAAAATAAGGTTTTCGATGGTCTGAAATTCCAAGACGCAACGTAGGGCAGGGGAGAGGCTTCTGCTCCTAGGAAACGTCGTCATTCAGATGAACTAGATGTTTCATGTGAAAGAAGGTTGAAACGTGGAAGGATAACGTCCGAATGGTCGAGGTGGTCCGGTCGGCGGTTCGATTCCCCACAGAAATTCATTGTAGATCTGTGATATACCTGTCATTTTCGTTACGGAAGTGGAAAGGTAGGAGATCCATGCGTTAAATAATAAGGTGTGATACTCATTCGGTAACAATACTTCCCAGCAAAGGAATTCGGTCCGCTTTCCGCTGAAGATAATGATCCAAAAGTCAGCAAGGAAGAAACACAAGAATTTCAGGAGAGTTTTGGTCTTTGAATCCCTCATTCACTCTAGAAGGAAAAAAAAATCAGGAGGGAGAGGTCTTTCCTACAGGAGACATCGTTTTATAGGCCAAAAATGAAATGTTTTATAGTCAATCTTCCTGCTCCCGCACGATACCTATATGTGATTGTAATTGGGTCCATCTTGTAAAAAATCCTTCAAATATTAAGAGATCCATTTATGTCAGGCAAAAAATTACCATGTGAAGGAATAGCTGGGTGGAGCTCTAACCATAATCGGATGACGTCTAGTGGCTGTCGGGGCCACGCCAGTTTGAGGGTTCAATTTCCTATAGATGCAT
Source organism: Guyanagaster necrorhizus (assembly GCF_019112545.1). Classification (NCBI taxonomy): domain Eukaryota; kingdom Fungi; phylum Basidiomycota; class Agaricomycetes; order Agaricales; family Physalacriaceae; genus Guyanagaster; species Guyanagaster necrorhizus. The sequence continues at coordinate 7,136 of NW_025064981.1, forward strand.
CTGTCAATGATGAGTTGGTTTGGTTTCGCATGGCGATCCAAAACCTGTGTTCTTTGGTCATAATTAAAGCGGGTTGCAATATCTCGGGCTATATTTGGTGTGTGCGTGTCTTGAGCGAAGGACTGAATTGTAGTGAGAGCAGCCACGTTGCTGTAGTTGTATGAGCAGGGGATGTAAGCGTGGTAGTCCTGAGATTGTCGACGGAAAGGGTAAGCACGTCGATATTTCACCTCTAAATTGTATCCTGTTACCTGATTGATTCGAAGGTACCGCCGTTGTGTACAAACCGATCTCGTTCACGAACATTGGTGACACAACAGAAGGTTACAACACCACCGGGGGGTTCTCCAGTCCCTGATGATGTTTTTGTCACGCGACCGGTAAATTTCCTTCGTCGATAGAAAGACCTGCCTTCCGTCGCACTGAAATGAATTACTAGTGTCTGATGGATTGATTGAAGACTTTGGTAAAAGAAGTCCTATATGTAGAAAAGGCATGGGCCTGTAAGTCGATATAGTATGGGTATGTAAACCATTGCTTTGGCAGCTGGCGTTGAGGAACAACGTCGGAGAAGATGCTTGGGATCATACCTTTTTTTTTATTAAAAGAAATAAAGTGCTCTGACCCCAAGTCTTGGGAAACACATCAGCGAAAGCCTAACAAGAAGGACAGTAGGGAAACCAGGGCAAAACCCGCCCAGATTCAATGGATGAGTGATTATCCGCCGGACGAAATCATGAGATTAAAGGTAATAAATTTGTACCATTTGAGAAGTGCCAGCATCTAAGGCCGGTCTGAGCGACGATGCTGAGGGTATGGATGAATGTTAAGACATGCCAACAAAGTCCTACCACAAAAAGAAAGAGGTTAGTTGTATTCTTATAGCGAGAATAAAACAGTCCATTGTTGCATATTCTATGTCGCGCAAGGCAAACCACTGAAATTAAAGGCCCTGAAAAATGAATTCGACGATGCGGTCGCATTCCTTCCCAGACTATTTCTTGGTTTATTCTTTTGCACTGTGCTTGCTCGCGGCCTCCACTCTCAACGATGAACAATCGACTGGGATCGACTTGGCTCACACTGAATCTTAATCATGGTTCGCTGAATCGGTCCCGGTGAATGTGTACATCTCCGATTTCCATATTCATACCCAAATCATAACGCTCCTCATATAGTTACTGTTGGATTTTGCTGGAAAGTTCTAGAAAGGGCAATCCGGCATCATGCCGAGAGCTGATGAGTAAGCTCGAGAGAAAGAGAAAGTTGTAGTAAATTCTAGATACAAGCCTGGAGAGTACAAATACAAGCTCTGTAGGAGCTGTAGAATAACAAATTCATACCTTCTGGCCTTACCAGCCTGGAGTCTACCCTGCGCAACACCGAGGATTTCCAACAGTTACCATCCCAAAATAATACCTTTGCAAACAGGAACTGACCGATACCTGCCTTACAAGATGAATGACGAAGAAACATAGGTTCCGAAGCTAATCCGCAAGTGCCTCATCAGTTCTTCTAAATCCAGATGTAGAGGAATACGATCTAGCCATTGTACAATGGGCTGTCATAGAGCGAATAGAATCAACATATAGAGTACTCTGAATAAAGACTGACAAGGGATGCACAGTAGAAAAAGACAATCGTGTAGCAGACATGATAGTACTCATGGAGATATATTTCGGCTACATGTCAACAATGGTAATCTTCCCAGACCACGTTACAAGCGCGATCCTTCCAAGGTCCTCGTCATAATCCAACGCCATCCAATTATCAAAATTATTCTAGCAGATCGTGCGAACACGGGCATTCTCGGTGTGGTTAAGCGGACTGGGGAAGACAGCAGCCACGAGGGTCTCGTAACTGTTCTGCTCCTCCCGATTGCGGTGATGGGAGTGGCCCGCTTGCCGAGGATGATGTCCGAACATCGAGTAGATCGATGGAAGGAGGATGTTTTACTGGTGAGCATTGGCGGGAAGGATGATAGGGAGTAGTGCTGGAAGGATTCATGCTGTTATCCCAGAGGGTTATGTTATTGCGGATAGGGATGGAGGTGGGGGTTGCACTGGCACCGTCGACCCAGCCAAAGGAATATTTGGAGACAAGCGTGGGTGATGGAAGGACGTAGAGAGCGATGGACTGGGCATGCAGGACGAGGTCCGTGGGCGGGGTTAAATGATTTGGAGGCAACGGGTGCGCGGCGTGTCGAGGTGTGTGCGCTCGCCGGTCTTCCAGTTGTAGATGAGCGTAGTGGAGCTGGGATCAGTTAGCGCTAAGATGTCACCAGTGAGGGTGACAAGGCGGAGGTTGATGTTGATGAAGTAGATTTCATGAAATGTTCCATCATCGTCCAAGTGCAGGAGCACAATTATCTGCGATCTATAGAAATTAGTGGTCGTTTAGCATATTAACAGGTGCTCACAATGACACCATGACACTGGCTTCAGAATCTGGGTTATCGTTAACTGTCACATCCCTGAATCCAACGTCGTTCCGGTGTGGGGATCATTTCGAGCACTTGTACGCCTCCACGATGTCCCAGATCATCAGGACTGACCGTGTCCCCTTGGATGCGGTCAGCAGCCATTTGTGCTGCCGCCCTGAGATGAATTTGATCTCTGATACAGGTGAGTCCACCAACATCACCTTGCTTGTGGGTGACAGAGAACAGTCAAGGAGCCATCATGACGCGAGTCGGTACGCGTGTCGCGTGCGCTGTTCAAGATCGATAACATCGAGGGGGAAAGGATAGTCATTGGACAGAATGTCGAGCTTGTGGGCGTTGGTCCATATGATTAGTAGCCTTGTCAGTGCGTCGAACCGTTTACACTTCTGAAAATTCAGCATCCAGGAATTAAGGCCAAAGAAAGCCTTACCTAATGAAGTCGCAGAATATCTGGAACAGAGAGAAACGCGATGGTGCAAATCAGCACATCGTCGACGAGCAGGATAAAGTTCATGCTGCTGTGGGCCGATCTCTATCTCGTGACCAAATAGTGTTTATTGCAAATTGTCCCGATTCAGATTCCAAGGGAAGGGATCATTTTCAGAGGCCTCTGCGCGATCAGTGTGCCACGATGTTCACCATCAGCGTCCAGGTGCTCTCCGCCGGGATCTTGTTTCATGGTGTCATGGCTGTGGGGCTGGGAATGACATCAAAATGATCTATAATCGATATCAGTTTTCTTCCTTCCAGTTTTCTGTGTACCGAACGGAAAATTGCACACAGAACGTGAACGGGTCGAAACTTAGATCCAATATCGGGTTATCCGAACTGCATCCCAATCGGTGTTTGTGTCCTCGTATGTAGAGTGAGTCCTTGTATTATCGTCGATTCGAGCAACGCGCCTGACAAAGAATCTCAGAATGACGAAAAAGTCCATCAAGCGGCTGTCATACCTTTGCTACAAACGCTGTCCTTCAAATCGCCATCAAGGGACCACGTCAGAGCTGCAGGCCCGAAATTCCACGACGAACTCGAAGGATAGATGGCGTCACACGGACAATACATCAGCGCAACCATTTTGGGCAGCCACGAGAGAATGCATCTTGTCGCCACGACGTCAAATACAAGGATTACAATCCATGCAGCGAGCACGGAATGTGACCGATGGCTGGCGCTTCTCAGCCCCATTCTATAGGCCAGCATATTGTTCCTATCGTCCCATTGCTGCATCTGATCGTATTTACTGCGAGTGCTCTATTGCGGATACGCTGACTCTGGTGTCTGTAATGACCACGGATCGATTGCCAAACCATTATTGACCTAGAAGAGCACAAGCCACGCATGGAACACATCAGGAAACGGAAGATAATGAAGAGCAGTGTCACGTACCTTCTCCCCATGTACGACCCCCTTATACGCGCGCTACAGGCATGCCCGCCATGTCCCGATGGACCGTGTTGTGTAAAGCTACCCACCGACCTTCATTTCGTATTCGCGCTCAGGGCTTCTGCTACAAGAAACGATGCTAATCTATAGCTAATGCGCCATTCTAGTATTTCTGGGGCCCAGGATTTCGTGTAGACATTATTTGTGCGCGATCATATCCGTGGCGATCTGGTTTCCAGCTTTCGACCATTCTTTTCCGCTTCTTCATCGTCATATTCATCGTCGCTATTCAAATTCTCGTGCTTCAGATACGTGCGTTTCCACTGGGCGACTGTAACACCGTCGATATGCTTCATAACCAACACACGCGCTACTTCTCCATTCGGCATCGTCAGCTGTTTATAGAAAATTAGATGAACTGACAATCAGCGAACAAGTAAAAATACCTTGTGCAGCTCAAAGTAGTATGGAGTTGCAGTGCCCTGCAGAGACTCCAGTTTTCCATAGATTAGATCCTCCATAGGGGCAAGATGCCTCGGGGAAATACAGTTATCCAAGGGTTCCGCAGAAGCAGCGAGGGCTGTAGAATCTTGAACACGACTTTTCCCTTAGCTTCTCTGCCCATATCGACGTCACCAACGCAGACTAGCGACCAAGGAATTCTAGGTTCGGTAAAATTCTGGAGGACAGGGGTGACCACAACGTTATAGGTCCCAAAAGTGGTAGTTCACAGGCATTGGCGGAAGTTGACTTTTAGAAGACATGGGGAAAGGTGACTGGGAAAGAACAGCCCTCATGGAGGGGGCGGCCAAAGGTTGCTACCTTACGGAGACGGCAAAGCTCACGACAAGTAGCGTGCAGAAATATTAAATTGGAAATGTCGTTGGAACCGTATCGCTAGGTCCAAGAGAGGGAATCGGCAATGGATAGTGATAGTCACAGTTGTCGCTACGTACAAGCGGGAATCTACGGCAATGCAACACGTGATCTCGGCGGAACCGGACCGTGCCAACGCTCCCATCGTAGTCCCAGCCGAAGTCAGGATCATAATCATCAGGATCATAGGGCTCATCCAAGGATCGGAATGACACTGGAAGAGTGGTTAGTTCAAAGGTTTTGAGACTCAAAAAAGATATGGGAGAAGTAGTCAGTGACGGGGAATCGACTAGTTATGCGTCGGCTTCGAAGGTTTTATATGACGCGCCTAAAACGGAAATTGAATCCTCAGTGCAACAACATTGAAAGTAGTGGTATGGTTTGACGACGGTTCAGTAGGTAGAACACCAGAGACGCTATTTCTTCTGCAACAGTAAATTTGATGATGCCAAAATCCTATCGTGTTCGAGAGCCACTGATCATTACTTAAGAGTTGTACGTTTGAAACGCTTTCAGCAGGAACCAGTCCTGTGTAGTATTTCGTTCTTGTAAGTATGCTTATAGAAAAAGAACCTGATATGCAATGACAACCGTGCACCGATAACTTGTTCGGAACGAGTCACGATCAAAGAGCCATCATATTCTATCGTTAATATCTGGGCTGTACGATTGTTTTTAGCGAGCCGCAAATTACAGCATGAATAAGAAACGCACAACTAAAATTATTCTCGCTCAGCGACGATGGCATGCAAATGCTTGTCACGAAACGCGGGTAAGAAGTGATACCGGAAGTTGACATGCCTTCGAAAGTTGAAAAAACCATCAGGAAGGGTGTGGAATAGAAAGAATCGGGTTACGCACTTCGTCTCATGATTCTTTAAATCAAATTTCCGAAGTAGGTTGGCAAAGAGGATATAGAGTTCACACCATGCCAGACTTGAGACCGTCAGACGGACCCCAAATGCTACGACGGCAGATAACTTACTTGATACCCAGACAAGCTCGAGGACCTCTCGAGAACGATATCAGGTACTTGTCGAGGGCAGCCCCACCTTGGAGCCATCTTTCTGGGTTGAAGCAATGCGGATCAGGGAAGATGTCCTCGTTCATGAGGATAAACGTGCTGCCGATACCGACGCTGGTCTGCGAATTTGTTAGATGCAAAGCTCGGCTCAAACTGCGGGTAAAACCTCACTCCAGCGGGAACGAGGACGCCCTCGATGACGGTCGGAGAGTCCACGAGGCGTGGTTTTGCGACTGGAACACCGTTACTGATCCGTAAGGATTCTTTGATGACCGCGGTCTGTTTTGATTGGGTGAGGATCGTCGGACGGGATGGGATAAGAGGTAACTCACCAAGTACGGTAGTTTCTCTAAGACTTGGTAGGAGACGCACGATTCCTTGCTGGGCCAAACGTCGAGTAATTCTGTCATCAATTTGGAATGTATGTCCGGGTTTTGCATGATGTGGAAGAAGCCGATCGTCATCGTATTACCTGTTGTATCAGTTCCACCGAAGAGTAAATTCTGAGCCTATATAAACGTCAGTGATGGAAAAGATTCGAGAAGAACGCGGTAATCCTGCGTACCTCATCCGATAGAGATTTCTTGGATGGTATCTCGCCCGATTTGAATTTCTCTGGAGATAGCAGGCTATGATAAATAGTCTCGTGCATACCATCGAGTGACGAAGGGTTTTTGAGTATCCCTTCGATCTGCGCAGAAAGCGCGTGTCGCAGTTGGACGAAACCGATGGTATCGGGGTCGAGATGGTGCGTGACCGACTCAGGGAGGCGGTAGAGCAGTTGGAGGATGGGAAAGTGGCGGATGGTAGTCATCATAGGCATGGCTCTTTCAAGGCTGAGAAGGATTGGGTGAGAGAAGTCTGGGGAGAGGAGGGCGTCGAATGAATGGGAGTAGCTGAAGGCGGTAATGATGTCCATAGTGAGGGATTTGAAGGCAGCGTACAGATTCACAGGCTTGCCGGTGTAATCCTGGCGGAGGCGGAAAAGGAGCGTGTCGACCTTCTGGAAATTTAAGCCAGCGGAAGTGGTGGAAGCGAACGGTGACTTGCCTTGGATTGGACAATGCCTTCAAGTTGAAGGATCGATCGACGAGAGAAGAAAGGCAAGAGCACGTCTCTTCGTTTCTTTGCGACGGCTAGATCAGTAAACCCGAATGAGGATTCGTCTTGGGCGAAGCAGAAGTAGAAGTTTGGGTCTTTGATGAATTTGACTTGCGACGTGTAGATGGAAAAGTATGCTTGCGGGTTGCTGAAGTGTAGCTTAAGAGATATAAGTCAGTCAAAGGGACGTGACATTGTTTGTAAGACCCTCACTTCATTTGGATTGATGCGAACGACGGGTCCTGGGTTGGACCAGTAAGTTTCGGCTGGCAGGTGGGGGATCGGAGGGATATACCATATATTTTGTGGAGTTCCTCGAGTTTCTGGACGAATAGACCGTCGCAGAATACCTCATAATATGTCTGGTACCAGCCTGTCAGCGCCGCTAAACGTGGCCCTGGAAATGACTTGAGACGATGGAAGACTAAACGGTAGACTGCTAGATAAAGAACATAAGAGAGGACAAGAGGCACTACAACGGCACTGTAACTCAGCATTGGGGGCGTTCTGCTGTTGCGATTCAATGCAGGGCTTTTATTCTTCTGAGAGGACGTCTTTTTCCCAGCCTTTACGTATTTCGCTCATAAGATTTATCACAAGTCATGCGATTGGTCGGCTATGAAGTTAGTTTGCGTCATGAGGTCTTCGTTCAAGGGAAAATCAATGCCTGTCGCTATTTCTGATGGATATAACCAGTACTCCGGGTAAGAGAAGAACTGATGACTAGTACTTATCGACGTTGCCAAGTGGCGAGTTACCAAAAATGCTCCCGGGCATTAGTCCACGGGGTCACAACGAATCAACAAGCGGCAGCTGATGATTAATGTTACTCAATTGACGGGATCCTGTCGACATTCCCTAAGAAGCGGAAGAGATAAAAGGTCAGCTGTCTGTGTCATGACTGTGTGCAAGATGGAAAAAAGCGACTGGCGTCCTGAACATAAGCCATCCATCGTCTCATGTTCCATAGTCATCCAGAAGGTTATCTGTATTCAACGGTCGCTGTAGTAAACATAGTCAGATATGGGCGTGCACAGAAGAATAGCTGTATCCATTCCCTCTGCTTGGCTCCGACAGTATTTTGAAGGCTCGTCTCTTTCTTCACCTTGCATACAAAATATTTCTGTAATCTTTAATCTCCCGCATGTGGGTTTGTCACGATAAGGCAGCCAGTAGGGATTTTCCACCGTTCCATATATGTTTACGGCCGTAAGCTGTAGGAGAAATGGGCCCCGACGGCACGGTACAGGTTTTGCCCTTATACCATGCCATACCACACCAGTACTGTATACCGCGGGGTGACTTACCTTGTACCAAAATAATCCAGAATTCATTTGAATTTGGGGTACCCATATAAAGACCATAAAAAGTATTCCTGAGGCAGCACGGGTACGGTGGGCATCTCTAGCAACCTGGGTAATTATCAACTTCAGTTCAGCATCTGGCTTATAGGTCACATTGAATGGCACCTTTCGTGTGCAAGTCGTGGTACTTTGCTACCACGAGAAATACATAGAAGCGGCATTGACGTTCGTATTGCAAAGTTTGGGGGAACAGTCTGCCTAAACGAGCGTTCAACGATCAAAGGAGTATGTACTTACTACGGCCGTAATGAGGTGCAGAACAAAATAACACACGTACAATAAATATGGCGTTCTATATCCAACTTCAATGAGAAAAAAAGGTAGGTTCGTATTGTCGTCGACAGGTTGTCAAAGTAGCTGTGAAGAGTACTGTCCGGGGTCGGCCCGTACAAAAGGACATTCCCTAAAGTTTCCCACGGCCTCGGACTACCGTCCCATCATTTTCATCAACTGTTCTTTGCGGCAGGAGGTTCGCCTTGGAAGGCAGGGACGCGAAGAAACAATCTGAGGCTGATGAGATGGGGAAGCTAGACCATTTTTACCTACTACCTTTGAATAGGAAAATCTATGCAAAATTCTACTGCAGGTGATTTTTCTGCTATCTAACGGAGATACTTGGCAAATATCTCGTCGGCGCGATTCAGGCGACGTTTCCTGGAGGAGTGGGTGCCGGCACGTCATAACCATGGCCTCTCATCACGTCTATCAGCACCCTCGATGCGACAGCGCGACATACCGTCCAGGTCAAAGTCAAGGAATAGTAGAGCAACCGGTTTCTGTAGCACGCGTATAAGGGGGTCGTACATGGGGAGAAGGTACGTGACACTGCTCTTCATTATCTTCCGTTTCCTGATGTGTTCCATGCGTGGCTTGTGCTCT
>NW_025064982.1:0-15901 GCF_019112545.1 Guyanagaster necrorhizus
CAGCAAGAGCAAGCTCCTTAAATACTAAACAGGATCTGCTAATAATACTATCTACTTATTGTATATTTCTCTGTCTCTGTGCTCATTGTCCTGAAGCATTGTTACCATACATAAAAAGCTGGTTGTGTGTCATTGAGCAATGCCATTGCAGTGACAGACAATGACAGACTTGGCTAGTTGTAATGACTAAGCCTGGTCTCATAGTCCTAAGCACTGGTTCTGGCACTCTGACTAAGCATAAATAGGGGTTAAGGATAAAGGAAAAGAGTAAGAAATCATAACATTACCCCCCTCTTAAGATCATCATCCCGATAGCTTAATTTAGGGATAATTTATAGTCATGTATGATATCATCAGCATTTATTAGTTTTTCATTTACTCACTAGTTGGATTCAGGTCTGTAACCCTTCCAGCTAATCAGATAATTAACTGTTGTGATCATTCCTCCTCTCTTTGCCTTGATTTTTCATAGTTTGTAGTTTAAAACTTGGTTAACTTTGTAATGTTCCTCATCATCGATGAGATCTGAGGGTGGTGGTGGTGGACATTCCTGGTTAGGGAATGTGAGTGCAATGTAGGATGTTAATAATGTCTTATTAAAAATATCATGAATCTTCCATATTGTGGGTAATCAGAGTTTGTAGATGCTAGCACCTACTTTTGAGACTATCGAAAAGGGTCCAGTGTGCTTGTCTATCAGCTTACACTTGGGTCATGGCAGGTGAAGGTTGGTGGTGTCTAACCAGACCTTGTTGTTGACAGCATAAATATGGGCCTTCTAATAATATTTGTCATACTGGATTTTCATGGTGTTGGCTGCTTTTTTAAGAGTGGCTTCAGTCTCTTTATGGATCTTAGTCATGGTAGCTGCAAAATCACCTGATGTGAGAGTGGTTGTTCAGTGTCATTCAGTTTGTGTAACATTGGGATGCCAGCCATGATTGACAAAGAACAGGGTTTTTCCTGTTGCTGAGTGTACTTGATTATTATGTTAGAAGGCAGCGAGAGCTAGCTATTTCACCCAATCATCTTGTCCATAGTTTATGAAGAGACAAAGGTACTTTTTGATTTTCTGGTTCATGTGCTCTGTCTGCCCATCAATTTGGGGATGATAGGCAGTGGATGTATTGCATTTGATGGAAAGAAGATGATAGAGGTCATCTAGGAATTTTAAAATAAATTGTGATCTCTAATCCAAGATGACCACTTGTGGCATGCTATACTTGGTGTAGACTTCGTCCTGTAAGATCTTTGCCTATTCTTCAGAGGTTAGTTCAGTTGAGCAAGTGATTGGAATGATTGCTTTAGAGAATTGATTGACTATGATGATGATAGCATCATAGCTATTACAATCTGGAAGTCCAGTGATCATGTTGACCAAGATGTAGGTCTATAGGGATGATGAAACCTCATTGGGATGAAGCAGTGTGGCCCAGGTCTGGGTTGATGATTTGCTGTATTGACAAACTTTGTATACTTTGACATACATGGTAATATCATTTCCCCATTTTAGGCCACCAGTATTCTTGTAATACTAGTTCCTTTGTCTTGGCTATACTGGAGTGGCCAGCTGTGGCATGATTATAGCATATGACTATGATCTCATCATGTAATCCTTGGTCCTGGAGAATGTAGATTCATCCATTGTAATGGATCAACTCTCCTTCTTTTGTCATTCTCTGTTTATAGTTGAGTGATGGGGCTACCTGTTGGTCCCACTTGTGGTTGTCTTGAGTGGCACTTTTGATGCATTCATAGATTTCTGCTTCTATTGGCATCATCATAGCCCTGAAATATTTGAGTCAGAGCAATATTACTCTCTCATTATCAGTTCCACCCTGATCATGATCTGTCTGTCAGCTCAAAAGATCAGCCTTTTTGTTTGCCATGCCAGCTTTGTGATAGAGTGTGTACTGATATTAGCTAAGTTCAGTAACCCATCTGGCTTGTCAGCAATTCAATTTTTGCAGTTGGCAGAAATACTGTAAGTTTTGATGATTGGTCTAGATTTCAAAAACTTCTATAGCCCCAATGAGATAATGCTGCCATTCTTCCAGGGTGAGTATAATGACAAGGAGCTTCTTATCATAGATCTTGTAGTTTCATTCTGTGATTATGAGTGCCTTAGACAAGAATGTGATAGGATGTCATTTCTTATCTTGCTCCTGAGATAGGACAGCCCTGATTGCTCCCTTACTCGAGTTGGCCTCTACTTAGAACTTGCCCTTCTGTGTGAGAATAGTAAGTATGACATCTTCAGCTAGTTGCTTTTTTAGGTCATCAAAGGCAGTTTGCTGGGAGAGACCCCATGTCTAGGGTGCATTGCTGGTCAGTTGTGTCATAGGTCAGACAATTTTGCTGTAGTCTCAGATAAATCATCGGTAAAAGTTAGTGAATCCAAGGAATGATTGTAACTCCTTCTTTTTGACTGGCTCTAGCCATTTGGTCACTCCAGCTACCTTGATGAGGTCTATTTGAATGCTTCCCTTGCTGATGATGACTCTGAGATACTCAGTTTTGAGTACCTCAAATTCATATTTCTTGGCTTTGAGAAATAATTTGTGCTTCCTCATAAGAGCTAGTACCTGTTGTACCAACTTCCTATGCTCCTCCTTGGTCCTTGACATAATTAAGATGTCATTAAGGTAAATAGTGACCTTTCCAGTGGCAATGAGATCCTTGAATATGTTGTTCATCATCCACTGGAATATAGCAGAAGAATTAGTCAATCTGAAGAACATGACTATGGGCTTGAACAGTCCTCAGTTTGTCCTGAATGCTGCTTTCCACTCATCTCTCTCTTTGATGCAGACATTGTTGTACCTCCATCAGATGTCAAGCTTGGTGTAATATTTCGCATCTTGGAGTTTGTCCATTAACTCTGAGATTAATGGAAGAGGATATCGGTTTTTGATTGTCATCTCATTGAGCTTCCAATAGTCTTGGACTGGTTGGAGTTTGCTATCCTTCTTTTTGACAAAGAAGAAGAGTGATGCCATAGGAGATTTTAAGGGTCTGATTCATCCACTAGACAAGTTTTCATTCAGAAACTTGTTGAGTTCTTGTTGTTTGTTATTGCTTAGTGGGTATATTTTGCAATTCAGGTTGGCATTTGCATTTGAGATCAACTTGATCATATGATCTCATGATTTTAGTTCTGGTAGCTTGTCAAAGCTTTCCTTCTTGAACAGGTCTTTGAAGTCTCATACCCAGTCAGATACCATCTCTTCAAAGATTTATTCCTGTTTCTGTTCATTGGCTCTGGTGGCTAGGTTGTTAGCATAATGGATAGCCTGAATGTGTATTTCATGTTGAAGATTGATAGTGAGGATGGTTTCTCCATTCTCCATCTCTTTATCCTATTGATCTTCTGGGTCTTCATCAGATAGTTCGAATGGAATCTTTCTGCATCCATATGTAGCAAATGTGATTCTCCTGGTCTTCCAGTTGATGAGCAGATTGTGGCATATCAACCAATCATGACCAAAGAAGATTTCCTTGATTCTGAGGTCTGTGATGGCTAAATCAATCTGCTCAGAATGATCACTGATTGTGAGTCTAAGCTCTATGAATTCAGTGATTGAGCCAGCTTGGTTTTTGGTTCTATCAGCATTGTAAACTGAGATTGGAGCTGTGGTGGCCCAAGTTAGAAGCTTATGCTTATCAATGAAAGCTTGGTTTATAGAACTCCCTGTACACCCACTGTCAATAAGTGCTGTTACTGCATGAGTGGATCGAGTTGTGAGGGTCTCAATTTGAGCCTTTGTAAGCAGGTCTTGCCCAGTTGTTTTGGACTGATGAATGAACTTTCATGGTCCTTGAAGTTCATTGAGCTATTTCAAGGCTCAGCACTGCTTGGATTTCCTCATCCCTTCTACCATTTCATCAATTACTTCTTTGGCTCAGATACGATGAACTCAATTTTTTAGTATGGCTTTTGCTGTTGCTTTGTCCTTGGCATCTTTAATTGCTTTTCAGATCTATTCTGTGTCAAATGGTTTGAGCCAAGTATTAGGGCTCTCTGCTCCTGTTTGGTCTGAGGGTGCTTGAGTTTTTTTTTGTGATTCTTCAGTATGTGAGTTAAAGTTTCAGGGTATATTTGAATGCTCTGATATAGTAGGCATAAGGGTAACTACAGAGATTTTATCAGTCCAACTAGCAGCTGGTAATCACACACTGTAAATGTCCTTGGCCGACACAGTGGAATCGCTCACTGGTTGGCCCTCTCTTTTATCTCCTCCACTTTTGTTTTGGTGCCAAGTCCTTCTTCTTTCTTTTGTAATTCGGCAATCTGAGCCTATATGTCTTCTCAAGTCTACTTCTTTTTTGAGCAGTCCTTGGCCATATGGCCTTTCTGTCTACAGTTGAAGCACTTGCCCTCCTTCTTCATCTGGTCAATGTCTATTGGTTTTCTGGATCTAGTATATGTCATGCCAGTTCTGGTCTTCTGCATCCTGTAGGCAGGGGCCGTTGAGGGTCCTGATAATTTTCTGGCAGTTTGCCCCAACTTGTTTGGGATTGGTGGGGTCGGCTTCTTGATGTAGTCTTGTAATGTCAATGATTCCACTTTCTGTCTTTGTCATTTCCTATACATTTTGATGATTTGTTCCTTCCACTCATCATATCTGACTGGCATCAATGCTTTGATGCTAATCATGGAAATCATCATAATGTATGAGGGAGAAACTCCTCTCTTGAGGGTCTCGACTATCTGTCTGTCATTTGTTATGTCATCTCAAATTCCAGCAAGCTTTGCTGTTAGATCCAAGCATTATGTGAACCAATACACATGATAAACAGGTGTCCCTTTGCACTTTGAGGGATCAGCGGAGTATACTAATGCATATCTGGATCAGTGTATCACAAGGTCAAGAATTGACTTGAGGTAGAATAGTAGTTATAAACTTTAGCTTGAAGCTGAGGATTTCCCAGCAAAAGCGAGCCTCTTTAAATACTGTACATGTTCTGCTAATAATACTTTGTGCTAATTGTGTGTTTCTCTGTCCTGAGTGCCCATTGTCCTTGAGCATCATTATCATACATAAAAAGTTGATTGTGCATTTGTTGTTGGATGTTGGTTGCATCGAAGAGTCATGGCAAAATTGTTTATTGTGATGATTAAGCCTTCTCATGGCTCTAAGCACTCATCTTTTGATGCCCTGACTAAGCATAGATAGGGGTTTTATAATGAAGAGAAAAGAAAAAATCATAACATTATCCCCTCCTTAAGATCATTGTCCCAATGGCTTAATTTAAGGATAATTTATAGTCATGAATGGCCTCTGCTGTGTCCATAAGTTTCTTGTTGACCTATTGATTGGATTTGAGGCCATATCCTTTCCAGCTGACAAGATAGTTGACTGTAGTTATTATTTCACTGCCTTTTGCCTTGACTTTGCACAGTTTATGATTGAGGACTTGATCAATTTCATAATGTTCCTCATTCTCAATCAGATTCAGTGGCGATGGTGAGGGTTTCTCTTGATTGGAGAATGCAGGTGCAATGTATGGGGATAATAGTGTCTTGTTAAAGACATTATGAATTTTCCAGGAGGTTGGCAAGTGCAGTTTATAGGTACTTTCCCTAATTTTAGAGAGAATCAAAAAGACACCTGTTCATTTGTCTCCAAGTTTTTATTTGGGATGTGGGAGATGGAGGTTGGTCATGTCCAGCCATACTTTATCATTGATAGAGTAATGGTGGGCTGGGTGGTGGTGTTTATCATATTGCACTTTCATGGAGGTGGCAGTCTTTTCCAGTGCTGTTTTGGTTTCTAAGTGAATTTGCACTATTGTAGAGGTGAAGTCTGCTGAGGTGGGTGTTATTGTTCAGAGTTGTTCTATTTGAGCAACATTTGAGTGCCAGCTGTAATTGATGAAGAATGGCATTTTTTCTGTCACTAAGTAGACTCAGTTGTTGTGTTGGAAGGCTACAAGAGCCAACCATTTAACCCAGTCATCTTGTCAGTAGTTAATAAATAGCCTGAGGTACTTTTTGACTTCTTGATTTGCGCATTCCATCTGCCCATCCATCTGTAGATAGTATGCGATGAATGTATTGTGTTTGATGTATAGTAGATAGTAGAGGTCATCTAAGAATTTAGAGATGAACTGAGGTTCTCTGTTTGAGATGACAACTTGAGGCATGCTGTACTTTGCATATATCTCATTCCACAATATCTTTGTCCATTCTTCTGAAGTTAGCTTGGTTGAGCAGGCAATTGGAATGATCACTTTTCAGAAGCAATTAATGATGATAATGATTGTGTTATATCTGTTGCACTCAAGTAGTCTAGTGATCATATCGATAGAGATATATGTCCATGGGGAGGTTGGGACTTCATTTGGGTGTAAGAGAGCAGCTTGGGCTTGTATTGATGTCTTTTCCCATTGACAAACCTCACAGGCTTTGACATATGTGGTTATATCACTACCTATTTTAGGCCACCAGTATTTTTGTAATACCAGCTCCTTGGTTTTGGCAATGCTGGGGTGGCCAGCAGTAGCATGATCATAGCAAGTGGTGATGATCTTGCCTTGGAGTCTCTAGTCTCATGGAATGTAGATGCATCTATTATAGTGGATCAGTCCTTCTTTCTTTATCATTTCTCACTCATGATTGAGAGAGGAGGCTACTCATTAATCCTATTTGTGGTTATTGTGAGTCACACTTTTGATGTGCTCATGGATTTTCTTCTCTGTTAGCATTATTATAGCTCTGAAATGTTTGAGGTGTAGTAATATCACTTCATTGTTATCGGCTCTTCCTTGATTGTGATCTGCCCTTTGGCTGAGCAGATCAGCCTTTTTATTGGCAGTCCCCACTTTATGATGGAGCATGTATTGATACTGACTCAACTCAGTGACCCATCTTGCTTATCAGAGGTTTAGTTTCTAGGGCTGTCAGAAGTATCAAAGGTTTTGGTAATCAGTCCAGATTTCAAAGACCTTGGTTGCTCTGATCAAATAGTGTCGCCACTCCTCCAGAGTGAGCATGATAGTGAGTAGCTCCTTATTGTATATTTCATAGTTCTATTCAGTGATGGTGAGCACTTTTGATAGGAACACAACTGGTTGCTATTTGTTGTCTTGTTCTTAGGACAATACAGCCCCAATAGCCCCTTCACTTGAGTCAGCTTCGACTTGGAACTTTTCATCCTGAGTCAGGATGGCAAGTACGATATTCTCTGTCAATTGCCTTTTGAGGTCATTAAAGGTGGTCTGCTGGGAGAGGCCTCAGGCCCAAGGGGCATTGCTGGTTAGTTGCATCATCAGGTGGACTATTTTGCTATAATCTTGGATAAAGCATTGATAGAAGTTTGTGAACCCAAGGAATGATTGTAGCTCCTTCTTCTTAGTCAGTTCCAGTCACTCTGTCACTCTTGCAACCTTGATAGAATCCATTCGGATGCTTTCTTCAGAAATAATAACCTCCAAGTACTCTATTTCAAGTACTTTAAATTCACACTTCTCAGCTTTGAGGAATAACTTGTGTTTCCTCATGAGGCTGAGCACCTGTCGTACTATCCTCCTATGTTTCTCTCTTGTTTTGAACATGATTAAAATATCGTTGAGATAAATGGTGATCTTCTCAGTAGTGATGAGATCCTTGAATATATTGTTCATCATCCATTGAAAGGCAGCCAGAGAGTTGGTGAGGCTGAAAAACATGACTGTTGGTTTAAACAGCCCTCAGTTTGTTCTGAATGCTGCCTTCCACTTATCATCTTCTCTGATGTGAATGTTATTGTATCCCAATTGAATGTCAAGCTTCATGTAGTACTTGGCTTCCTGAAGTTTATCCATTAGTTTGGAGATTAACAGGAGAGGATATTGATTTTTTATGGTCATCTCATTAAGCTTCTGATAATCCTGAACCAGTCGAAGTTTGCCATCTTTTTTCTTGATGAAGAAGAATGGGAATGCCATAGGGGATTTAGATGGTCTGATTTGTCTGCTAGATAGGTTCTCATCTAAGAACCTATCAAGCTCCTGCTGCTTGTCATTTCCCAAGAGATATGTTTTGCAATCTAGGTTGGTGTTCACATTTGAGATTAACTTGATTGCATGATCTCATGGTTTTAGTTCTGGCAACTCATCAAAGCTCTCCTTCTCAAACAGGTCCCTGAAGTCCCATGCTTATTCAGATACCATTTCTTCAAAGGTCTTTTTTTTCTTTCATTCATTGGCTTTGGTGGTGAGGTTATTGGCATGATGGATTGCATGAATATGCAACTCATATTATAGGTCAATGGTGAGGATGGTTTCTCCATCCTCCATTTCTTCATCCCACTGATCCTCTAGATCCTTGTCAGGCAATTCGAAGGAGATTTTTTGACACTGGCATCTCATGAATGTGATGCAGCTGGTCTTCCAATTGATGAGTGGATTGTGGTGGATGAGCCAATCATGGCCAAGGAAGATCTCTTTTGTTCTGAGATCTGTGATAGCTAGATCGATTCATTCGAAGTGATCTCCAATTGTGAGTCTGAGTTCCACAAATTCAGTGATTGAACTGGCTTGATTTTTTGTTCCATCGGTGTTATAGACCAGTATTGGGGTGGCTGTGACTTGAGTTGAGAGTTGGTGCTTGTCAATAAAAGCACAATTAATAGAGCTCCCAGTGCACCTGCTATTGATAAGCATAGTTACCATATAAGCAGTTCAAGATGTGAGGGTCTTGATCTGGACTCTGACAAGTAAATCCTGTCCAGTGGTTTTGGACTGTTGAATGAACTTTCATAGTCCTCTCAGCTTGTCAAGCCATTCCAGAGCTTGACAGTACTTGGCCCTCTTCATTCCTTCTACCATTTGGTCAATGACTTCTTCAGCTTAGATCTGATAAACTCAATTCTTGAGCATGGCTTTCACTGTGGCTTTGGTTGTAGCATCTTTGATGGCCCTCCAGGTCCATTCAGTGTCAAATAGTTTGAGCCAAGTTTTGAGACTCTCTGCCTCTGTTTGGTCCAAAGGCATTTGAGTTTTGTGATGCAATTCTTTGATGTGCAGGATACAACTGGGTATATTCAAATGCATGACATAAACAGACATATGAGTATCTACAGAAGTACTGTCAGTCTGACTAGTGGCTGAGATTCACACACTATGAGTTCTTTTAGCCAGTCCAGTGGAATTGCTCACTGGCTGGCCCCATCTTTTACTTTCTTGATTTTTGTTTCTTCACCAAGCCCTTCTTCTTCTTTTTGTAGTTTGGTGATCTGGGCTTAGATGTTCTCACATGTCCTCTTCTTTTTAGAACAATCCTTCACCATATATCCCTTCTGACTGCAATTAAAGCATTTTCCTTCCTTCTTCATTCGGTCAATGTCCATTGGCTTTTTTGCCCCTATATACATGGTTCCTGTTCCAGTCTTGAAGGAAGTCTGAGCTGGAGAGGTTCCCTGTAGTTTTCCAGCAGTTGTCCCTGAGTTCTTATTTGGGGTTGGTGGAGTCAATTTCTTAACATAATCTTGTAAGGTTGACGATTCTGCTTTCTACCTTTGCCACTCTCTGTACATTTTGATGATCCTTTCTTTCCATTCGTCATATTCTACTGGCATTAGCATTTTAATGCCAATAGTGGAAATCATCATAATGTATGAGGAGGGGACACCTCGCTTGAGGGCCTTGACCATTTGGCTGTTATTGGCTGTATCCTCCTGGATGCCTGCCAGCTTGGCAAGCTGCTCTAGCTCATCAAAGTAGTCTGTTGCTGCCTTATCTCTCATCTTGTATTCCTTGATCTTTTGCTTGTGTACTTCCTGTATCACCAGATCAATGAATTTATCATTTAGCATTTGTTTGAACACTGGCCATAAAGGGTACTAGTAGTGCTGTCAAGTGGTTGATCAGAAATTAGAAGAGATAAGGATCCATCACATTTTCACCTTTTCTTTGAGATAAGAGATGGTGAAGGCTACCTTATTTATATCGGTCTTCAGGTACCCGATGTAGACTTTGAAGTACTGTTCGCAATTGATGAGAAAGTGGTTGATATCATCAGAGGCCCCTTTAAAAGAGCAGGGTTTCTGCAGAAGATTTGGTCGACATTAAAGGACTGCAGCATCATAAGGCAGTACTCCCATTGGATTGGGCCAGTCAGCAAAAGAGAGGCACTGCCATTCTTGCAGGGGCCCAGGGAAGGAATATAACGAGTTATCATCTGCTACTGGACTGCCTCATGGAAGTTTGTCTCTTTGCACTATGACCCCATCCCAAATCATGAAGCCTAGTCATACTGCTTCTGGGTCATCCTGTACTGGCTCCTTTCCTACCCCACTCCTGCTTGCTTAGTCAGAGGGTGGCTGTGCTCTCAGTAGTTGGCTTCCTTTGTCAGTCCAAGAATTTCAGAAACCAGTTGGTTTTTTATTCAGCTTGAGTCATGTTCATGTTAGCTGAGTTGCCATTGAACATGTTGAGAGGTCAGAGTATGAAAAGGTACTGTAGACTGACAGGATATGGTATTTGGCTGTTTTAGGTTTTTTGGAGGGTGATAGCAGCATTGGTCAGAGGGAGGGTGTCAGCAGATATGCCAGTGGCTGGCTGACTGGGTCTTTTGAGTGTTTTTGGTTATACTGCTGAGCAGCGTAGTCTGTTGCTGCCCACCTCAGGATTTCTGTCTGCTTATTAGTTTCTGAACATAAATATAATTGTTCTATTTGCGATGCTACTCAAGTAGTGTCATGCCATAAAAAGTTTACTCCCTGCAAGTAGTACTCCTAGTACTCTTGATTTCTTGCTTCTTGAATCAGCCTTTCCAGCTCCTCTTCATCCACTTCTTCCTGTAAGTCATATGGTGGTCCTTGAAGCAGGTCACTGCTTTCAGTTTCTTCCTCATCACTCTCTTCTTCCTCAGAGAAGATGTCAGGCAGATCATAAAAACTCCCCTTATCCCCTGCTGGTCAGACTGTTATTCTGCTACTCTGGCTAGGTGCTAGAGACAGTGGCAGGGGTCAAAGCATTGGGGTAGGTGGTGGCAGATTGACTTCTGATATTCTCATCATACCAGTTGCCTCCTGTTGCTCTCACCACCTCCACTCACTTGCAATAGAGCTGAACATTTCTTCAATATCCATTATTGAGTAGTAACCTGATAACTTGGCTCCTGAGGAATCCTTGGAGTGCATGGGCAGAGATGTGAGCAGTTCTGGGGACTTATAGCCCATAGTGTCTGAATACAGACTCATCATTATTGAACATAGTGTCAGCACTTGGAGTTTATCAGGAAGGAGGATATTGTGGGGTGAGAGAATGCAGGGGGGTTCTGAGATTGACTTCTTCTGCTGCAATAGTCTCATTTCTCCAGTGATTAGCACTCCACCTACTGGATCCTGTGCTGAGTTCTCTGAAGACTCAGGTTTGAGGAGATGGGCTAATGTGTACTGAGGCAAGGACAGTAGCCCTCTCAGGTCAAAGCTCATACCAGTTTGAGATGTCAGCTCTTTCCAGTTGAGCCCTCTCGATTTTCTACTGCTCTTCTCTATATTCTCTGTCATACTCTGCAGCTTCTCACTGCCTTTGCCCACTTTTGATGATGCACTCCTCAAGCTCACTGCAAACTGACTGTGATGTGGTTCACTGTCTCTGCTCTTCTTGTCAGATGGTCTCATCATAGTTAAATGGGATGTTTGTATCCCAGGTCAGGAAGTACCGATGGATGACTTCATCTCATACTTCTCTTCCATGCTGCTCATCTCAGATTTGAGCTGATGATGTCCTCTCCATCCCACCACTTGTTCTGATTGAGCAGGGGGGAGTTGTAGTAGAGCTGTGAGGCTGGCTTCCAGGAGTTGAGTGTTGGGATCTTTCAGCTATCTGAGTGGAACTGAGAGAGTCTCTGGCATGGTTACCAATCCCTCTGGTCAGAGAGGTAGGAGCAGAGTCAGGAGAGAGAGACTGCTGAAAGAAGTCTCCCAGGATCTCCTCATCTTCATGGTCTGACAGAGGTCCACTGACCCATGGGTTTTGGAATCCTGTGTCACAATTGTCATGGTCTCTGCTGGGTCATCAGAGAGGGTATCAGTGTCTTTCTTCTTTTTGAATGTCTTCTTGATGCAGGCTGCTAGGTCCAGCTTCTAGTAAGAGGCTTGTCAGGGACTGGTGGGATGTTTATCAGGAGTTAGAGATGTCATGGAGGGAAAGGTCAGAGGTTACATTATGTAGGATGTGTCATATATGCTGAAACTCATTGTAATGTCTGATAACCCAAGTGGTAATTGAATAGCATCCTCAGCACAGCTGGATGATCACCAATAATCCCAACAATGTTCCAACAATGGAAGCAAGAAGTTCAAAGAACTTGTGATCGAAGTTTGGGTCTGAGAAATTGATTGAGGGCATTTGGTTTCCTCTGCACTAATAGGCATGAGGAAAGGGAAGATACAGCTTCAAGCTAATTGTTAGATCCAAGTGTCATGTGAACCAATACACATGATAAACAGGTGTCTCTTCACACTTCGAGAGATCAGCTGAGTACACTGATGCATATCTGGATTGGTGTGTTACAAGATTAAGGATTGACTCAAGGTAGAATAGTAGTTATAAACTTTAGCTTGAAGCTGGAGATTTCCTAGTGAAAGCAAGTCTCCTTAAATACTGTACATGTTCTGCTAATAATACTTTGTGCTAATTGTGTGTTTCTCTGTCCTGAGTGTCTATTGTTCTTGGACATCATTACTATATATAAAAGATCAATTGTGCATTTGTTGTTAGACATCAGTTACATCAAAGAGTTATGGTGAAGTTATTTGTTATGATGACTAAGCCTTCCCACAGCTCTAAGCACTCATCTTTTGATGCTCTGACTAAGCATAGATATGGGTTTTATAATAAAGAGAAAAAGAAAAATTATAATATTTGCAAAGCATTCCAGCTCATTGAAATAGTCTGTGGCTGCTTTATCCCCCATCTTATACTCCTTGATTTTTTGCTTGTAAACTTCTTGTACTGCCAGATCAATGAATTTATCATTTAACATCTGTTTAAATACTGGCCATAAGGGATACTGATAGTGCTCCTGAGTTGATGATCAGAAGTTTGAGAAGATTAAGATCCACCAAATCTTGGCTTTCTCCTCAAGATAGGAGGCAAAAAATATGACCTTGTTTATGTCCAAGCCAAGATATCTGATATATACTTTGAAGTATTATTTGCAATCAACCAGGAATCAGTCGATATCATCTAAAGCCCTCTTGAAGAAGCAAGGCTTTTGAAGCAACTCAGGTCAGCATTGTAAGATGGCAGTGTTCTCAGGTAGCATGCCTATCAGGTTGGGCCATTCTGAAAATAGAGGTCAACCCCACTCATGTGAGAGTCCAGAGAATGAATGAAGGGAGTGGTCATCAGCAACTGGACTTCCCTTTAGGGTGATATCCTTCCAGACAATTACCCTATCTTATATGATAAACCTAAGACAAATGGCCTCAGGGTCATCTCATATTAGTTCTTTTCCTGCACCACTTGGTCCTGCTTGATTGGGGGGCAGCTGTTCATCAAGAAGCCAGCTTTCTATGCCAGTCCAGGGGTTTCAAAATCCTTAGTGCTATAGTGCCAAAGAATTCAGCTGAGGTCGGGTTTTAGTAAATCGGATTGCTGTACTTCAGATCAATGGGTCTGATGCTTTAGCCCAGCTTCACATAGATGGTGCCATGTAAACAGCTTATTTCGGTGGAACAGATGGAGATTGCAGTATTGGTTGTGGCTGAACTTTGGATTGATATGAGGGAATTAGCTTGAGCAGGTCCTCTGGATGTTGTCAGTCATATTCCTCCCATGCATACTTAGTCATGGCATACTATAAAATGTCTGTTTTTTCAGTAGCATCTGCATACTTATATTTCTGTCCTAAGGGTGTAACTCTCCAGCAGGCATCCCTTTACAAAAAGAGCATTTTCTGCTCATATAGTCCTTGGTATTCTTTTCTCCTCTCCCTCTCCATTTCTCCTCTCAGCGCTTCTTCATTGGTATCTTCATCTGTGTATTCCATGAATTGTTCAGGTCTGAAAGGGCCTTCACTGTCTTCCTTGTCACTCTCATCTCTGCTGTCCTCTTCCTCTAGGAGGAAACTGATGGGTGAGTTGTAGATGGATGGGATGCCCAGCCTGAGGGTCACTAGAGAGCCCATTGTCAGTCTTAGTACTGGGCCCAGCAGTGTCAGGGTTGGAGGCTGTTGGCTGGATAGAGATGTTTGGGAGCCAACTGTATCATGTCCCTCTGCATGCTCTTTCTTCCTCCAGTTTTCAGCTATAGAGGCTGAAGTTTCTCTGGAATCTAGAATTGAGGGACTGGTGAGTGACTTGGCTACTCAGGAATCAGCAGAGGGCATGGTCAGAGATGTGAGCATTGTTAGGTACCCAGAGCCTATAGGCTCTGAGGACAGAGTCAGCATTGGAGGAAATAGTGTCGGTTCTGGCAGAGTATTGGAGAGAAGGGAGGTGGTTATCTCCTGTGGCATGTTCTCTTCTGATGGCTTCACTTCTGATAACAGTGCTCCCTGGTCCTGTCCATGGGTCAGATTCTGAGTCAGACTCCCTGAAAGGAGATCCTGTGGAGTCAGTTCAGAGCCCATACCAGCTGAGGGAGGCTGATCCCAATCTTTCAGCCTCCTCCTATCATCATTGTCATCACTCTTGTCTGTCATACTCTGTTTCTTCATATGCTTGCTGAGCCTCCTTCTGAACATAGTCGGCAAGCTCTTCTTGGGCTTGCTGTATTTCTGCTTGGTGGTTCTGATTTTGCTGCTGCTGCTGTATTATGTCATTGTAGTCAAAAGGAACCATGAGGTCTCAGTCTGGGAATACTCATCATATAATCCTGTTCTGAGTGACTCTCTCTCTGGTGCTGGCTGTTCCTTCTTCTGGCTGGCTCCCGATGTGAAGGTTGTTATAGGGGTTCTCTGCTACAGTGATAGTGAGCTCCACATTTGTGAAATCCTGGTGGGTGCTTTTTCTGTGAGAGTTGTCAAGCCTCAGCCTGCTAATGGATAGGCTTGGCTCAGGAGTAGCATAGAGGGAATTGTGGGGGGAGTTGGGGGCTGTCTAGAGTCTTGAAGCCATCCAAGTGGCATCAAGAGAGTTTTAAATATAGTTTCCAATCTCTGAGATGTTTGGAGAGGCAGAGTGACTGGGGGTGAGGGAGTTTAGATGGACATTGTCAAGGATCTCCTCAGACTCTTGGGTGATGTTCATCATCCAAGAGTTCCAGAACTCTGCAAGAGTAGAGTTACCATCTCTGTTGGATCATTGAGAAGAGTATCGGGGTCTCTCTTCTTTCTGAAGGCTCTCCAAAGGTGGGTTGCTAGGCTTGGTTTTAGATATAGGTCATCCTTGCAGCTGGAAGGACACTCTGATGGAGGTGGAGATATCATGGAAAGGGAGATCTGAGGTTATGTTTCAGAGTATAGTATAGATCTGCTGAAATGCTTGATAGTGCCTGACTATCTAAGTAGTTACTGATTGTCATCTACAGCAAAGGGTAATGATGGCTAGAAGACTTAGTAGCATTCTGATGATGGAAGCTATCAGTTCAAAGAAGTCATGATTGAGGTCTGTGATTGTTGTTGGGTGCATTCGGTTTCTCAGCACAATTAGGCTTGAAAAAGGGAAGGTAATAGCTTTGAGCTAATTGTTAGGCTCAAGCTGCATATGATCAACTAACATGTGATAAACTAATGTGGCTTCATGTTCAAGCCTTCCATTAGAGTCCACTTTATGTGTTATTGTTGATTCTCTGTGCTTCAAGGTGTTGTGTGATTTAGCATGAGAGTAGAATGAGAATGTATAAACTTTAGCTTGAAGCTGAGGTTTTACCAGCAAGAGCAAGCTCCTTAAATACTAAACAGGATCTGCTAATAATACTATCTACTTATTGTATATTTCTCTGTCTCTGTGCTCATTGTCCTGAA